>NC_133657.1:99869837-100096840 GCF_009905375.1 Apium graveolens | reverse complement strand
ATGTGATTATGTTAGACATGATAACCCTTAGGTTTTGATGCATGCCATGTTCGGGGGACCTCATCTCGTCCAAAGTCTCCAGCTTGTAGGATCCTTGTCCTAGTGTCTTTGTGACCTTTAAGGTCCTTCCAAATTTTGGTCTAGCTTTCCTTTCCCTCCAACTCTTGACGCCTCAATCTTCCTAAAAAATATCTCCTTGCTGGAAGAACCCTCTCTTAAACCCTCCTATTATAGTAGAGGGAGGCTCTACGCTTGATGCTCTGCATTGCGGGCGTTGGTTTCGTCTCGTACTTCATCAATAAGTTGGAGTGAGCCTCATGCCTTCCTTCATTAGTTTCAGGTTCATATGCCTCAACCCTCTGATCTGAAGGATTTCGAGGGCAACCACTGCCTCGGCTCCGTAAGTTAACATAAATGGGGTGGCTTTGGTTGTAACTTCGCAGGTAGTACGATTCCTAGAGTATGGTAGCAAATCATCCACCCAAGTGTTTCTTGAGCATTCAACCCTCTTCTTGAGTCCATCAGGCTGATCCTATTATAGACCTCTGCTTGCCCATTTGCTTGGGGATGGGAAACTGAGGTGATCGAAGTAATGTGTTGTTGTCATTACATACTCCTGAAACTCTTCATTGTCGAATTGTCGCCCATTTTATGTAATGAGGATACATGGGATTCCAAGCCGATATTACATCTCCCATAAAAATTGAGAAATTTGCTTGGTGGTTATCTTGGCCAGTGCTTTGGCCTCAATCCACTTAGTGAAGTAGTCAATGACGCCCACGATAAACTTCCTTTGTCACTGATGCCACAGAGAAAGGACCTAGTATGTCTATTCCCCACATCACAAAGGGGATGCGGGAGCTAATAGACGTAAGCCTCTCGGAGGGCTGTCAAACTATAAGAGCGTACCTCTGGAATCTATCACACTTCTTTACATAGCCTTTGCATCCGCTAACATTGATATCCGTAAAACCCCAGCAGGGTTACTTATGAGCGAGGGCCCTGCCCCCAAGTACTATCCGCAAATTCCTCATGGGCTTCCCTCAATGCCTCCTCTAACTCGTGAGGTCTTAAGCACTTCAAATATGAGATTACGAAGACCTTTTTACAAAGATCCTCAATTAGAGAGTGTTTCAATGCTCTCCCTGATAACTTTTGCTCCTCCTGGGCATCGCCCGGAAGCCAACCTGTCTCAAGGTGGTTCTTAATGGGGTAATCTAGCAGCTAGTCAAACCAATTGGTGCTATCAAGTTTATAGCATGAATCGTCGGGGTCTTAAAGACTTGGAAGTAGACACTTCTTGGATAGTTTCGATTTCAGATGAAGCGGACTTAGAAAGGGCGTCAGCCGTATTATCTCTCGTCTCTCGGAACATATTTCGTGTAACATTCATCAAATTGAGTCAATATTCCTTTCACGACCCTGAGGTACTTGACCATGGCATCATATTTTGCCTCAAACTCACCATTGACTTGGGCAACAACGAGCTTGGAATCTCTACAGATTTAAGACTCTGGCTGTCACAGCTCTAGCTAAGCCTAATCTGGCTATCAAAGCCTCATATTTCGCTTCGTTATCCGTAGTTGGGAAGTACACCTTCAAAGCATATTCGATGCATGAAACCCTTCAGGGCTTGCAAGAATAGCATGCATCACTGATTTGTTTTGGACGCTCCGTCAAAATGGAGAACCAAATACTCCTTTAGAGTCAAGTCTTCTTCTTTATCCTTCCGTCCCTCCTTCCGGGGTCAATATCTTTTGCCCCCCGACTTCTTGGTCATTTATGGTGCATTCGACCACGAAGTCTACTAATACCTGAACCTTGATGGTTGTCCGAAGCTTATACTTGATATCAAATTCTCCCAAATCAATTGCCCATTTGATTAGCTTTCCACTCACTTTAGGGCTGTGAAGAATGTTTCTTAAGGGTTGGTCTGTCAGGACTTCTACTTTATGTTCCTGAAAGTACGACCGTAGCTTCCTGGAGGATGTTATAAGGGCAAGCACGAATTTCTTAGTGGTAGAGTAATTCAACTCTTCTCCATACAGTACCTTTGCTCACATAGTAGACGGGCTTCTGAAGTTTCCGTTCTTCCCTTACCAGAACTGCACTCACGCTTGTTCAGAGACCGCGAGGTATAAATAATGGGTGTCCTCCGGACTAGGTTTGGCTAGAATGGGGCTTCAGTCATGTATTTCTTCAGCTGTTCAAAGGCCTTTTGGCTCTCAGTTTCCATTCAAAACTCTTTACCTTCTTCAGGGTTTGAAAAAGGGCAGGCATTGTGTCTCCAGACTTGGAGATAAACCTCCCTAGGGTTGCGATTACTTCCTGTCAGCTTCTGAACGTCCTTGATGGAATATTATGGCTCCATATCCAAGATATATTTAATCTTATCGGGGTTGGCCTCGATTTCCCTCTTCGAGACCATGTGACCCAAAAATTTTCCAGACCCAACACCAAAAGCACACTTGACGCGGTTTAACATAATCTTATGATGCCTCAACACTTCGAATGCCTCTCTGAGCTGATTAACATGATCAACCTGTGCTAGGCTTTTGACTAATATGTCATCAACATAGACCTCTGTGGTCTTCCCAATTAGATGGGAAAATATCTTACTTACTAACCTTTGGTAAATAGATCCTACATTCGTAAGTCCAAAGCCATAATAAGATAACAAAAAACACCAAAGTCAGTATGAAAGATACCTTGCAGGTGTCATCCTTATGCATTTTAATCTAATTATAACCGCTGAAGCCGTCCATGAAACTAAGCATCGCGTGCCCAGCTGTGATGTCGATCAGGGTGTCAATCCTTGGTAGAGGGTAGCAGTCCTAGGGCATGCATTGTTGAGGTCGATGAAGTCGAAGCACATCCTCCACTTTTCATTGGCTTTTTTTTACCATCACAGGGTTAGCCAACCATTCAGGGAATTGCACTTCCTCGATAAATCCAGCTTCAAGGAGCTTTCTCAACTTCCTGCTTAATGGCTTCTAGCCTATTTGGTAAGTAGGTTCTCTTCTTCTGTTGTATGGATTTCCAATTTAGATCGACTTTTAACTTGTGATTTATAAGGTTGGGGTCAATCCGGGCATGTTGGCCACTGTCCAAGCAAACACGTCATTATACTCTTATAGGAACTTTATCAATTAGTCCCTTAGATGTCTTCCTAAAGATGCTCCAATGTACATGACATTATCATGGTCTAGCGGGTCTAAGGAAATTGAGAGCAAGTCTTCAGCTGGCTTCCCTTGACGCTCATCATTCTCTTGGACATCCGTGTTTTCGATTGGGATGACCTGCCCCCTGGTTCCATCGGGCCTAAGTGCTGGTACATAGTAACTTCGGGCCATTTTCTGATCTTCTTCCTCTTCTCCAACCACCATTTCTGGTTGAGAACTTGAGTACCATATGGTAGGTTGAGGGCACGGCTTTAAATGCATGGATCCATGTTCTCCCCATGATTGCGTTGTAGGCAGAGGCTACCTTGACAACCTGGAAATTTAGCATATGTGTGGCCTCTCTAGACTCTTCTCCAATAATCACGGGGAGTCGAATTGCTCCCTCTACTTGACATTCCACTTGGTTAAACCCGTAGATGGATGTATCGGAGGGGTCAGTTGGGAGTCAGTGTACCCCATCCTTAGAAATATATCATGGAATAAAATGTCCACGGAAGCCCCGTTGTCAACCAGGACCTTTTTGAAAGGACAATTCCCAATTACCGGGGTGATAAATCGGGGATCATCCTGAGGGAATTTCAAACTGTCAAGGTCAGGCTTGCCAGACTCAAGTGTCATCTCAGCTTTGGCACGTTTGGGTGTATCTATGACTATACTCATCACCTCCCTGGCATAAGCCTTACGAGAGTTCTTTGTTGTCCCCGCAGCCGCTGGCCCTCCGGAGATCATGTTGATCACTGGCCCTCTGGGCTGCGGGTTTGACCTCTTTTGTTACCCCCCTTGGTCGTCATCTCTTTTGGGGCCTCCTCAATCATCGCCTTTGACGAACCTTCCACATTTTCCTCGTCGGATGAAATATTCGATCTCGTCTTTGAGCTGTCTGCAGTCGTTGGTGGCATGACCAATGCCCTTATGGAACCTACAAAAATGGTTCTTGTCTCTCTTCTCAGGGTCTCCCCCTAGTGGCTTCGGCCATCTGAAGTCTTTATCTTTCTTAATATCCATCAGTATTTGGCTTCTCGGCGCGTTCAGCCTTGCATACTCAGTGAACCTTGGTGGTTGATTCTTTTTGGAAGAAGGATCATAGTTCTTTCCAGTTCAAGGATATTTGTCCTTGGCGTCGTATTCTTGGTCCATCATCCGCTTCTTGCTGCCAGTGGGTTCATTGTTTACCACTGTTTTCTTCATACTTTCCTCCACCTTGATGTATTTTCCGGCCCTATCTTGGAGCTGTAACATGCTTTCAGGGGGCGCTTAGCTAGGGACATCTTGAAGAATTCGTCTTTAGTCCCTTGCTGCAGTGTTATCATAGCTACTTTGTCGTCAAGATCTGGTACTTTCGCGGCTTCCTTTGTGAAACGATTCAGGTAACCCCTTAAGGACTCCTTTGCTCTTTGCACAATGCCCATGAGAGAGGCTGAACTTTTCTCATGCACCCTCACACTCCTTAATATATTGAAATGTAGAGTTATTATATACTAGTTTAAATCCCTTGTGATGCGCGGGTTCCCGTTAATATTTAAAAATTTTATTTATCCAATCATATTATATTTTTAAAATATTTATATAAATATATAATGATTATAAATTTATAATAAAAATAATAAAATAATATGTGCTCGTAATTTAGTAAAATAATTATACTATATCTAGTAGTTTAACTAGTTTAACGCATATATAACACTATTTATTTATATTTTAATAATATGATAAGTTGTGGTCGTAGTTTAGTATGATAAATAGATTACGTTTAGTAATTTAACAATTTAGTAATTTAGTGGATATATAACAATATTAATTTATTTTTATAATAATCAAAATTGTTGAACAAATTATACCCATTTCCGATTATTATAATATATCATTATTCTGAAGACTTTAGCAGTTTCAGGCCTGCAGTCATAGGTAAGGGTAGGATGACAATTACGGTTTTGGGTTTGTGTTTGTAAACATGCTAATTAGGGTGCATGTCACAGCGGCACGGGCATACTAAGATGGACATGCCATGATGTCAATTAGTGCGGCATGCCTTTTCATGATTCGGCATGCCTTTTTACTATTTTTTTATTTTTTAATAATTATTTTAATATTAGAAATATCCAGAAATAACAAACGTAATTTTAAAATATTTACATATATTTTAATTATATCCTTATTATATGCTTAAGAGGGATCTTATCCAAATATTTGGTAGTTATAGTCCTGTACCGCCAAAATAATCTCAATCGTTGGATCATAAAGATAACATCATAGCCGAATAAAAAATAATAACATTGTTCTAATACTATTCAAACACGAGAATACGATATAATTTCCGAATACGATTCTAAAGAGAATATGATTAGAGGTTCAATCAATCATAAATAAAAAGGATTGTTTTACTAATTCTCGAATACCAAATATGATGTAATGATATAACTGTAATATGATGCAATGATATAACTATAATAGCTATATAATATATATGACAAAAAAGTAATTAAATTCAAAATTCCTATATTTTTCAATATATGCATATTTGTTGAAATAATATTGCAACAAACTGCAAAAAATAATAACAATATAAATACAAACATCAAGAGTAATAATATAGCTACATTAAAAAAATTCTAAAATAAATTTAAAAAATTTAAAAAAAAAAAAAAATTTAAAAAACCGTGCATCGCACGGGTTATAAACTAGTATCTAAAAAGTTATTAATTTAAATGAGTATTATGATGGTATTTGGTTGTTACTGTCAATTAACTTTAATATTATATTCAAATTCACTGTATATTAGTATAATAATTATTTATTAAATTTTATTATATTTAATTGATAAATGACATGCTATTTGGGCAGAAGCATGCCTATAGGCATGTATTTGGGGAGTCTCGTGACAGGTACCCTAATCCTAATATCCTGTGGTTTTCACGGTTTTAGGTTCATCAATCGGTGTTATTACCCGGTACTCAGGTCGATGAATGACCCTACATCGTCATCCAATGGAATATGCTAAATCACCTGGCCCAGATTTTTAACCAATCTAAGTATCAGGTTTTATTTATCTATTTGATAGGCAGAAAGATGGCTGAGTGGGTTCGATTTGGTCGGAACTTTTCGGGGATGATTATAAAACATTTAAAAACGAAGGCTTGATAAGAAGAGGAGAATATTGAATATTGAGAGATAAAAGGAGATGATGGTAATTGTATAATATCCAGAGCCCAGAGGGTATCATTGTGTACTAACGCATTTCTGGCATTTGTCTTTGTCCGACGTAACCAGCAATTCAAAGACGATAACCAAACCTTGGTTTGTAAAATAAAACAACACTAGCTACCGCCTACCAGTAGTGTCGTCGTTTACCTCAATCTCACTCACAAATCACAATCTGATAACTCCGGTGAGCGGGCGGCTCCGTCGTCGGCGTTCCTGGACCTTGTGCGCGTGAGAGAGGTGTAGCTGCAGGTTGGGCACCTGCAAAACAACACCGGAAGGGGGGGTTTGGCTCCCACGGCGCCTCCGGTGTGAGAGTAAGAACGGGCTTTGGAGAAGATGAAGGTATATATGTTTCTGTAACTTAGAGGCTGCTGTGCGTTTGTGTTTATATTTGATGGCTGCTGTGTGTTTTTGAGTGTATGAGAGTGTGTGAGTGCAAGAGTAAAAATATTTTCCAACCCCTAAACCCTTCAGTCTTGGGGGTATATATAGCCCCAAGGTAGGGTTTAGGGGTAGTTACCTCTAAATCTGGGTCGTTGGATGCTGGGACCAGAGGACGCCTGGCTTGGGTGGATTGCTTACGCGTGTCCAGGGGAGGACCACCTCCAGAGTACCCTAACGGCATCTGACACGCGCCGTGCTTGTCTGGTGTGCTGGTTGTTGATAGCTGTCATAGTCACGTGCCCACGTACCTTTGCTTGGCGGGTTTGTGGGATGTGCATGTGCTTGATGGGACCTCCCTCACTGTGGTTTTAGCCCTGATCCGGATCCGAGTATGCAGGCGGATCCGGATCCGGGGAGTAGGACGGACCCGGGCCTGGGCTCCTATGCTTGATTGGCCTGGGAGAGGGGGGTCTTAGCAGGCCGGCTGAGCCTTCCTCCCTCTAGTCCAGGTTGACGTCTACCCGGGTCTCTTATACCCTATCATTTGCCCCCCACTCCCTTATGCAGATTTTCTGGATGAGGGAGTAGATTTGGGTTACATGGTTGCCTTGGGAGAAATTTCCGCTCCTGGTTGTCCTCCAATCCGGATCTGGTGTAGTATGTGTCAATCCGGATTAAGGTATAATGATTGATGCCTTAGAAAAATTTCCGCTCCTGGTTGCCCCCCAATCCGGATCTGGTATGGTAGAAGCCAATCCGGATTAAGGTAGGATGGTTGCTGCTTTTGAAAAATTTCGGCTCCTGGTTGCCCCCCAATCCGGATCTGGGATGGTGGATATCAATCCGGATTAAGGTAGAATAGCTGCTCCAGAAAAATTTCTGCTCCTGGTTGCCCCCCAATCCGGATCTGGTGTGGTGGATACCAATCCGGATTAAGGTAGGATAGCTGCTCCAGAAAAATTTCTGCTCCTGGTTGCCCCCCAATCCGGATCTGGTGTGGTGGAAACCAATCCAGATTAAGGTAGAATAGCTGCTCCAGAAAAATTTCTGCTCCTGGTTGCCCCCCAATCCGGATCTGGTGTGGTGGATACCAATCCGGATTGAGGTAGAGTGGTTGCTTTAGAAAAAGTACCCGGATTGGATCTGGGTGTTTTTTGCTTCCAAATCTGTATCTGGATGAAGATGATCCGGATCAGGCCTCTTGATCCGGGTAGTGAGTAGTGGAATTTGAAAAGTCGAGTTGTAACGTCTTTCAGTTTATTCCCTCCCACGAATTTGAATTTTTGGGCAGTTATTTCCTAGAAACTCGGCCCATAATGATTATGGGTTTTAAATGTGGTTTAATGTGTATATATTTTGTTTTGTAACTGTTGGGTGAACCAGTGCTTGGACGCCACGTGGCAGGGGAGTTACTCTCTCCTGGGCCTATAAAAGGCTGCCTCCAGTGTTCCATTTCATTTTTTATTCTCACCCAAAAACAAAAAGTCTCTTCGCCTTCTTTTAATTCCCTCGGAGTTCTTCGACGTCTTGGAATTTCTTTGGGTTTTTCATCGCCATTCTGCTTGCACTTGTGTTCGACAAATCTGTAAGCCTTTTTCTTCTTGCTTTTACTTTTTTGGTTTCTCGTGATATTTCTTTAGATTGTTGCATGCTCGAGTTTCATCTCCTATTCGCGAATTGAAAATTCAAATCGGCCTTTGTAGTTTGTTTTGTTTTGTTGTTTATTTTGCTTGGATCTGTAGGTGTTTGGGTTTTTTGGCGATGTTTTTGCTCGAAAAATTGGGTTTTGGGTTAGATTTTTCTGGGTTTAGTATATTTTTTCTCTGTGGCTGTTCTTCGTGTTCTTGAGGGAAATATATGTATGTATATGTTTGCTGTGCATTTTTTGCTTTTTGATTCTCGAAGTCGCTGTTTGTGGGTTAGGGTTTTGATTTTGATCCGGGTAGAGGGTACAGGATCCGGGTTTGGGGGAGGTTTATGGTAGGATTGTATGACTTGGGTTTTTTAGCTGTTTTTGGGTTCTTTTGATCCGGGTATATGGGTTTTGTTTTAGGTTTTTTGTTGCTATGGGTCCGGATCTGGGTATTTGCCACCAAGATCCGGGCCTATGGGGGTTTTGCTTTTGTGGTTTGTAGTTAACATGATCCGGATCGTTGATGTTTTTCCGGGTTGGACTTGCATTGGTGGTCCGGGTCATAAGGTTATGATTAAATTAACATAACGTACCTGATCCGGACCACTTAGTAAGACGAATAAAATATGTAGGGCACAGATTAACTGACCTTCAATTTAATAGGTATATGGTCCGGACCAAGGAGCGAGCTAGGAAAGTATATAATTGCTATCCAAACTTTTCTGAGGAAGAGAGTGATCCGGATTCGTCTGGTAGAGAACAGATCCAGGGCGAGATGGTTAGAAAGGGGTCTGGGTCCGTGGGAACAATTACGAGCTTCCGGTTCAAGAGGCTTCCAGAAAACTCTGTTATTTTTACGCCAGAGGGCCGCTGGTCTGATATTAAGTACCATTTCGTGAGAAAGCCACCCGGGTTCGAGGATAGCATTTATTATACCCGGGTCAGATATGAGAGGCACGAGGATGGGCACCCGGGTATTTATGACCAAGGTGCTCTGGAAGCAGCTTTTGCTTCCTTTGGGATCAACCGGGATCATTACCAGCTGAAGGATTTTCATGCTGAGGCTGACCCGGGTGATATGGACAAGGCGATCCGGGCTGCTTTTCAATTAACCAGTGATATTGCTTGGAGGTGGCCCGAACCGTATGAGAGGATCTTCCATCGTCCTGCGGATGGTTTTGTTCCGGTTTGGCTGGAGCATCTAAGGTCCGGGTGGAGCCCCAGGTGGCACATTTTTCTGAAGCACCTTTGTAAGTATGTCTACAGGATTTCTCCTATGCAGATAACTCCGAATGGGATCAAGTCTATGACATGGTTCATAGCTTGCTGTAACAAGTCCGGGCTCCTTCCTACCTTCAAGTTATTCCACCAGATTTTTTACCTTTCTAGGTCAAGCCAGAAACCTTTCTACGAGCTGAGGTTCCGGGCAGCAGAGTGCGGATTCGGTCCGGGTAGGTCCAAACCAGTTATACATCAGACCTCTTTGAAGCATTGGAATGGGGAGATACTGATGTTGAAGGGTTACGATTTGGGGTATCTTCCTTATTTCACGACTGGGGAGGTTAAGACGAAATTCAACCCAGAGATCTTAGAGGGGGAGGCTTTAGACCAAGTTAGAAAATTTTGTGGTAGTCTCGGGTTCCAGCCAACCCGGGATACGTTTATGAACCATAAACTCATGTTCCAACTTGGCTGTAAGTTATTTTTTAAAATGTTTTTTTTTGATCCGGGTCTCCATCCAAGCTTGGAGAACCGGATTACCTTTCTTTTGCTTGTAACTTGTAATCTTTGGTCCGGATCAACATACCTTTTTTTTTCACTTGTAGCTGATTTGCATAAAACGTCTTGACATGGTCCGGGCTTACTGCATTATTCTATTTCCGGATTTGGTAGTCTTTGCATTTTTATCGATCCTGTGCTGATAGTTTCTCTTTTCAATTTTTCAGGTTTGCCGCATTACAACCCTGCATCCCGGGCCATAATGTCTTCTTCAGCTTATGCAGCAGCTTTTAACTCGTTGGGACTGGCGTACAAGACAACAAAGGGGGCCCCTGGTACCGGATCCGGATCTGCGGATGCTGAGGGTGGTTCCGAATCTTCTGCCCCCCGGAATGTGTCTGATCCGGTCAATGTGCGCTTGGCCAAGGACCCGGACGTTCAAGAAATCTCTGAAGAGGAACCTCCTTCGAAGAAGAGGAAGTCCGCCCTGGGAAAGCCTCCCCGCGGAAAAACTATTGTTGCTGACCGGGTCGTATGCGATTCGGAGGGGAAGGGACCGGATGGGGCCCCTATCCGGGTAGGGACAAAGAGCCTTATCGATCTGGCCGGGTTCATGTCCAGTATCCCCTCAGAGGAAGATTGGGAGGAGGTTGAGGGCTACAACATGGCTGCTGCCTTGAAGAGGTCACAGGCCAATGGGGGCAGGTAACTTCTGAATTTTTAAGCCCGTAGTTCCGGATTATGCCCCCCAATCCACTTTTCCCTTGTAATAATATTCTTCTTTTTTTTGTTTCTCAGCTTGGGAGTGCGATGTCCATCTGCTCCGACGTTGCCTTCACTGAGCTCAAGGAGGCTAACAATCGGACTAAGGCTGAGAAGATGCTTTCTGATTCCCTGAGGGGTGAGCTGGAGGAGGCCCGGGAGGGGTTCCGGGTGGTGGAGGCCGGGTTGAATGAGAAGTTGAAGAACTCCGAAACCCGGGCTGAGGGGCTGGCCCAGGAAGTTGAGAGGCTCAAGGCCGAGCTTGCTGCTAAAGAGAATCTGAATAAGGAGGCTATCATTGCTGAGTTTAAGGCTAGCGATGTTTATGACTTCGAGGTTGCTCAGGCCGGGGTTCCCGAGGTGCGCAGGTCCTGGATTGTTGTCGAGCGCCATATAAAGACTGACCCCTTAGCTTCCTGGGAAAGCTTTATTCAAGAGTTCCTTGCTGTAAAGGCTGCGGTTGAGCAGGGTCAAGGAGAACCGGAACCTTATGATGGGCCGAGCCCAAGCTTCCTCTAGATCCGGACCAGCTTTGCAAAGCTTCTCGGGCCCTGCCCATGTAATTTCGTTTCTAGGATTTCTTGATTTCGTACTTTGATTTGAACAATATGTAATATTTGGATTTGTTCCGGGTCGATGGCGATCCGGATCCTGCTTTGAACCTTTCTTCCATCGTAGAAAATATTTGCTTTTCTTTCATCTGTTGTTTTTATTTTTATGAGCAATCTGGATCCTGGCTATTGCGCAAATGATCCTGGTTCAGGTTGTGGCAATGCCCCCCGATCCGGATGGGCTTTATATCCGGATTGATCCGGGTATGAAGGTGTATCCGGATTTGCTGTTGAAATTGTTTTCGATCCGAGTATGATACCCACCTGGGTTGAAGTATTATTTTTTGCTTTATGTACTTGAGAAATATATGTACATGATGGTTGTTTGCAACCTGGATTTGAATGTTAATCCGGGTTGTTTTTTGCTTTTAAATTTGCTTTCAATCCGGGTATATGAACCACCCGGGTTGATGTTTGGTTTTTTGCTTTATGTACTTTGAAAATTGAAGTACATAATGGTTGTTTGCAACCTGGATTTGAATGTTAATCCGGGTTGTTTTTTGCTTTTAAATTTGCTTTCAATCTGGGTATATGAACCACCCGGGTTGATGTTTGCTTTTTTGCTTTATGTACTTGGAAAATTGTACATGATGGTTGTTTGTAGCCCGGATTTGAATGCTGATCCGGGTTGTTAATTAATTTTTTTTTTGAATTTAAATTTGCTTTCAATCCGGGTATGTCTAACCCGGATTGGTGATTGCTCCATCTACTTAGAATTTTTCTAAGCAAATAGTGGTTGCTTTGGTTTTTTGCTTCTAACCCGGGTGCGAGAAGGTACCCGGGTTATTATTTGCATCCATAACTGGTAATTTAAAATAACTTTCTGAGAAGGGAAAATTCTTTTCATTGATTTGCAAATTTTTTCATACAAAATATCGGATCATAGATTGGTTGCTTGCCATAGGCTACAAGTTCTGGTTGCTTTTGGTTGCTTTTCTACTGGTAGAATTTTCTGAGCCTGAGTCCATGCCATGTATTTGGTACTTCAGAGTCATCCATGTTCATGAGCTTGTATGTTCCTGGCCTTAGAACTTCCTTGACTTTGTATGGGCCTTCCCACTTTGGCATTAGTTTTCCAGTGTTTGTGGGGTCTGAAGCTTCCGTGTCTCGAAGGACCAGGTCTCCAACTTGAAAGTTTTTGACCCGGGACTTCTTGCTGAAGTGCTCTCTTGTTTTCTGCTTATATTTTTCCATTCTTGCCACTGCCTGGTCTCGGACTTCGTCGATTAGCTCAATATTCATTCTGAGCCCCTCCTCATTTGCTATCTCATCAAAGTTGATTGCTCGATGGGAGGGGGATCCTACTTCAATTGGTAGCATTGCTTCAGTTCATAAGCCAGCTTGAAGGGGGTTTCTCCTGTGCTTGTTGTGGGGCTTGTTCTGTATGCCCAAAGTACATTAGGCAATTCTTCTGGCCATTTGGTTTTGCTTTCCCTGAGTCTCTTCTCAATCCCCCTGAGAAGTATTCGATTAGTTACCTCAACTTGACCATTTCCTTGAGGGTAGGCTACAGAAGACTTCTTGTGTCGGATGCCCCTTTCTTGAAGGTAGGATTCAAATTCTGAACCGACGAACTGTGGACCATTATCTGAGACAAGTACTCTCGGGATTCCGAACCTCATCAATATGTTGTCCATGAACTTGATGCAGTCTTGTTGGTTTATTGTTCTCATTGCCTTTGCCTCTACCCATTTTGTCATATAGTCAATTGAGACTAGTAAGTACCTGAGGTCTCCTCTGGCTCTGGGAAAGGGTCCCATGATATCAATTCCCCATACAGCAAATGGGATTGGTGACAAGACTGAGGAGGGTAGGACTGGGCTCATCCGTGTCACATTGCTGAAGAGTTGGCATTCCTTGCATTTTTTCACAAAGTCTATCGAATCCTGGTGGATGGTAGGCCAGTAGTACCCCTGCCTTATGATTTTGTGCGCTAGTGCTTTTGCGGACATGTGGTCCCCGCATATTCCTTCGTGAACTTCCATAAGGCAGTATTGTGCCTCTCCTGGGCCTATGCACTTGAGAATTGGGGAGGAAAAGGTCCGGCGATAGAGTATTCCCTCTTCCATGAAGAATTTCGAAGCTTTTGCCTTTAACCTTTGAGCCTTCCCTTTATCCTCCGGGAGCTCTCCCTTCTCCAAGTAGTTAATGAATGGAGTCATCCAATTCGGGGTGTTTTCTATTTCCATGACTTCCTCAGATTCTGTGCTTGGCTTCTGCAATTCTTCGAAGTAGACGGAGCAATCCAGGTCTGATGAATTTTGAACAAGTTTAGATAATGAATCAGCTTCTGAATTCTCCTCTCTGCTGATTTGGATGACTTGGACTTTTGGTATGGAGGCCAGGTAGCTTTGGACCAGAGCCTGGTAATTGGCTAGAACTGGATCCTTGGTTATGTACTCGCCATTTGTTTGCTTTACGACGATCTGGGAGTCGCTGTAGATTTTGAGATTCTGGATCCTGAGTGTTCTTGCTAACTTCAATCCTGCAATCAAGGCCTCGTACTCTGCCTGGTTATTTGTTGCTGAGAATGCGAAGGAGATTGCTGTTTGGATTGTGAACCCTTCTGGGCTCTTTAGGATGAGACCGACTCCCGATCTTTCATTTGTTAAAGAACCATCAACTTTGAGAGCCCAGGCTTCTGTCTCTTGATCTGTTTTTCTCTCAGGGTCAATGCTCATGGGCACGGGCTCTTCTTCTGGAAAATTGCATTCTATGATGAAATCGGCTAGAGCCTGGGCTTTGATTGCTGTTCTAGGAATGAAACTTAAATTGAACTGACTTAGCTCAACTGCCCAATTTACCAATCTCCCTGAGACATCTGGCTTGTGTATTATTTTCCTTAAAGGTTGATTTGTTACAACTCGTATCTCCCTTCCCTGGAAGTAGTGTCTGAGTTTCCTGGATGCTGTGACTAAGGCGTAAGCAAACTTTTCTAGCCTCGGGTACCGGGTTTCTGCATCTTTTAGCACTTGGCTCACATAATAAACTGGTTGCTGTTTGCCATTCTCTTCCCTGATCAAGGCTGCTCCAACTGCCAGAGCCCCTGCTGACAAGTAAAGGGATAGGGGTTCCCCGGGTTGAGCTTTTGTTAACACAGGGGGTTGAGAAAGGTACCTTTTGATTTCTTCAAATGCGCTTTGGCATTCTGGGCTCCAATTAACTTCTCTCTTATTGGTTGCTCCTTTTAATAGGTCAAAGAAGGGTAGGCATCTCTCAGCTAGCTTGGAGATGAATCTTCTGAGTGCTGCTAGCGATCCTGCTAGCTTCTGCACATCTTTTTGTGTTCTGGGAGCCTTCATCTCTTGAATTGCCTTTATCTTTTCTGGGTTGGCTTCAATTCCTCGGTTGCTTATCATGAATCCAAGGAATTTTCCTGCCCCTACTCCAAATGTGCATTTTTCTGGATTGAGCCTGAGTGAGTATTTTCTCAAGTTGTCGAAGCATTCTCTCAGGTCTCCTATGTGCCCGTGGACGCTTGTGGATTTTGCAATCATATCGTCCACATAGGATTCCAGGTTCCTTCCAATCTGGTCCTTGAATATTTTATTCATTACCCTTTGATATGTTGTTCCCGCATTAGTCAATCCGAACGGCAGCATTACATAGGCATAGACCGCCCTGTGGGTGATGAAGGCTGTCTTTAGAATGTCTCTGGGATTCATCTTGATCTGGTTGTACCCCGAGTAGGCGTCCATAAAACTTAGCATCACATGCCCAGAGGTTGCATCGATCAATTGATCAATATTTGGCAAAGGGTAGGGGTCTTTTGGGCATGCACTGTTCAAGTCTGTGTAATCGATACACATTCTCCACTTTCCGTTTGGTTTTTTCACCATTACTACATTTGCCAGCCATTCTGGGTACTTGACTTCGCATATTATTCCAGTTTTTAGTAGTTTCTCAATTTCTTCATCGATTGCTTTCTGCCTCTCCGGGGCGAAATTTCTTCTCTTTTGCTTGACTGGCTTCCTCTCTGGATTGACGTCCAAGCTATGCATTGCTATGGATTCATCCAACCCGGGCATTTCTTTTGGGGTCCAAGCGAATATATCAGAGTACCCCTTGAGTAGTGAAACCAGGTCTTTTTTGAAATTAGCCTCGAGCCCGGATCCTATCTTTATCTTTTTTGAAGGATCGCTTTTGCTGATCAGAATTGTTTCTGTTTCAACAGCGGCCTCTATCTTGGATTGATCCGTATCTGATACCATCTTTTGGATCCGAGCCTCTGTGTTCTTTTTCATATAAATCTGAGCCTGGGCTGTCATCTCTTTATTTTCTCTTTCTTGAGTCCTTTCTGGGTTGGTTGCTTGCACAGTAGGGTTGGTTTGGTCAATGGCTAGGCCCAATTCAATCCCCTTTGTGACTTGGTTGCTTTTTTGCACTTCTGAGCCTTGTTTGGTCGCTTTTGGGTCTGAGAGGGTCTCTATGACCTGGACTTCTTTTCTCCCATCATCCCTTGATTGTTGGCGATGTTTCTTAATACTTTGCTGTTTCCGGAGCACGACAACCTTTCTCTTGTTGTCTTGATGGGTCTCAGCCATTACCAGAGCCTGGCTATAACATCTTTCAGCTACCTCATAGTCTCCCTTGATTTCTCCTACCCCGGTTGGGGTTGGGAACTTGATTTTCAAATGTGATATGGAGGTGATTGCTTGGATCCTGGTCAAGGCTGAGCGCCCAATTATGCCGTTGTAAGATGAGGGAGTATTGATCACGTAGAACTTAATCACATGGGTGACTTGGTTTGGGGCCGATCCGAACATTACTGGTAAGTACAAAGTTCCTTGGATCGGGACCAAGTTGTTCCCGAACCCATATAGAGGGTCCTCTTGGCATTCATTGGAGCGTACGCTCCCAAGCTTCATCCTGTCCACAGTATGCTTGAAGAGTATGTTTACTGAGGATCCATTATCGATCAACATCCTTCTTACTTCGTTGTCAAAGATATCAAGTGTTACAACCAAGGCTTCATTGTGATTCGGGTTGACTCCTTCATAATCCTTGCTGCTGAATGAGATCATCATCTCCGGGTAGGATTGGATTGAGAATACCTCATCCCCTGAGCCCGGGCTCCTAGGGGGAGAGTGTGAGCCTCCCAGGACCACATTTACCACATTTTTACCCTTTCTTGGCCTTTCTTCTCTCTGATTTTTCTCCCTTGAGATGTATTGATTCAGGTTGCCTTTCTTGACTTGATCTTCAATGAAGTATTTTAGAGAGAGACAGTTCTCAGTCTTGTGTCCATGAGTTTTATGGTAGTCGCACTGCCTGTTGTAAGGCCTGCTCTCTGGGGGAGTCTGCATTGGCTTTGGAGGATAGTAGAATGGCTTTCCCTTGATCTCCTTCAGTATCTCTTCCCGGGTCCTGTTTAGTTGTGTCCACTCTGGCTCTTGCCTAGGCTCCCTTTGCTGCCTAGGGGGACCGGGATCACTTTTGGATTCTGTTTTAGGACCCAATCTTTGGAAAATTGGGGTGTTTTGTACCACATTTGTTTGCTGGGTTTGGTTGCTTTGTTTGAACTTTTTCTCGTGATGGTAACCCCCTTTCGGTCGGTCATCAGAAGATTTGTTCCTGTTCCCTTTATTCCGAGTCATTCTCATCGCCTGGAGAACATCTGTTTCCTTTATGAACCGGGCTGCCATTGAATAAGCCGCGGCCAGGCTTTGGGGCTCTTTGTTTATCAACTCCACAATATACCTCTCATTGTGTTCTGGATCCAGGTTTCTTCGAAATATGCTTAGAGCCTCCCTTTCATCGAGATTCGAGACTTTGTTGATGGCTTCCTGGAACCTCCGCATATAGGCTGAGAGTGCTTCGTTATCATATTGTCGGATTGTCTCCAGGTGGCACATGTGCATTTCATGTGTTTTATTGGCTCTGAATCTTCTAAGGAAGGCTCCTCTGAATTCTTTCCAGGAGTGGATGCTTCTTGACGGGATTCTGCTGAACCATCTTTGAGCCCCCCCTTTGAGGGTCGAGGCGAAGAATCTGGATTTCGTCAAGTCATTGTAATAGTATATCTGAGCTATCTGTTCAAAGTAGTTGAGGTGCTCTTCCGGATCCCCCAGTCCGTCGAAAGAGTCAAAGTTGTAATGTTTGAGATTTTTCTGTCGAGGGATGGCTTCTAGGGAGTGACTGAAGGGCGTGAGGGTCTCCCCAACTTCCACCCCAGATTCTTTCTCCATTTTTCTCTGGAGCTCGTAAATCATGTCCTTGAGATCTTTCTGACCCTCCTCTTCGTCATCAGAAATAAGTTCGGGGGTAGGGTCCCTCCGAGTTCTTTTGCCTCTTGCTTTAGCTAGGAGCCTCTCCTCCTCCAGTTGCATTCTTTTCTGAATTTTTTGCTCCAGCTTTTCCTCTTCTTCCTTTCTTATCTTTTCTCTCATTTCTTCTAGCTTTTTCTTTCTGGTTGCCTCTGTCTCCTTTTTGCTAGGCTCCTTCTGATTCTTCTTTGCCTTGGACCCAATTCGGTCGAAGACAGATCTCCTGGATTGCTGAGAGTCCCCGGACTCTTCTTGCTCATCATCTTGCTCAAATTCCGTCTGAGCCCGGGCTTGTTCATCTCTGTAGAGTCTGATTGCTTCAGCAAGTTCGTGGCTTGTTAAGTTAGCCATATGCTCCTCTGCAACTGGAACATTGGTGTACTTGTACTGATTAAGCTCTATGACATTTCTGGCATCCCTTACCGGGGTATGCTGCGTCAGTGGTTGCTCCTGGAAGGTCTCTCTGTCTCCAGGTTCTTGGGCTTGAGAGGGTTCTTGATCCTGAATGTGGGTACTGGCGGAGGGCCTACCAGCTGTACTTTTTCCTGCTCTTGCCATTACCACAATTGTGCAAACAACTGACCAAGATTTGAGGCTACAAATGTGGATCTGGGGTTGCTTTTTTGAAGATTACAAAAAATTTCCAGAATAACAGCAAGCAAACTTTTCTGGGTTTTGCTAAGAATGATACTAAACAAGAATAGCGGGCTCTTTAACCCAAAAGAAAATATGCAAGCTAAAACAGTTCTGGGTTTTAAAATCACCAAGACTATCAAACCCCAGGCTTCAAGATTACAAAAATTATCAAACCCTGAACAACTAAAACTTAACAAACAAGGGCGGTCTCACACAATCGAGGCCCAAGTCAACAAGCTCATATAAACGTGGCTAAAATGAAAACTCATATTCAAGAAAGGGCTTGGTTGTTTATGTTCTTACAGGTTTGGAAGTGGACTCTCTCAAGAGTTTGCTGATGGAGATGAATCCAGGGGCACTGAGACCCAAGGATGTTCGCCCCTCCTTCTAGCGCCAAATGATAACTCCGGTGAGCGGGCGGCTCCGTCGTCGGCGTTCCTGGACCTTGTGCGCGTGAGAGAGGTGTAGCTGCAGGTTGGGCACCTGCAAAACAACACCGGAAGGGGGGGTTTGGCTCCCACGGCGCCTCCGGTGTGAGAGTAAGAACGGGCTTTGGAGAAGATGAAGGTATATATGTTTCTGTAACTTAGAGGCTGCTGTGCGTGTGTGTTTATATTTGATGGCTGCTGTGTGTTTTTGAGTGTATGAGAGTGTGTGAGTGCAAGAGTAAAAATATTTTCCAACCCCTAAACCCTTCAGTCTTGGGGGTATATATAGCCCCAAGGTAGGGTTTAGGGGTAGTTACCTCTAAATCTGGGCCGTTGGATGCTGGGACCAGAGGACGCCTGACTTGGGTGGATTGCTTACGCGTGTCCAGGGGAGGACCACCTCCAGAGTACCCTAACGGCATCTGACACGCGCCGTGCTTGTCTGGTGTGCTGGTTGTTGATAGCTGTCATAGTCACGTGCCCACGTACCTTTGCTTGGCGGGTTGTGGGATGTGCATGTGCTTGATGGGACCTCCCTCACTGTGGTTTTAGCCCTGATCCGGATCCGAGTATGCAGGCGGATCCGGATCTGGGGAGTAGGACGGGCCCGGGCCTGGGCTCCTATGCTTGATTGGCCTGGGAGAGGGGGGTCTTAGCAGGCCGGCTGAGCCTTCCTCCCTCTAGTCCAGGTTGACGTCTACCCGGGTCTCTTATACCCTATCACAATCCTCCTTTTATCTTTGGCTAATTGGCTTCACCTCTACCTGTCATTTTGTCATGCAAAACTGTACAAACTGGATTTTCCTTCATAAAATATCAACTAACTGTCTAGGAATTTTATTCATTTCGGGAGATAAAACTAATTGCAAATAACAACCATGAACAAGCACAAAATGTCTATGAGGTCCTAGTACATGCTGAATTTTTGTGTACGATATATTGAGATCCAGTTACTCTCGTCGGGATAAAAAGAGAAAGTATGAACAAACCAAAAATTTAACTATACAAAAAACATAAGATTATAGCCTTAAACAACTATCTAATGATTTCAATCACCATACATCATTGCTGCCTAATCTGTTTTCATCCTGGTTTAACTTAATTACCATTACTATAATTTCACATTAATCATTAAAGATGGTCTATTAAACTATACTTAAATAGTAAACTTCCCCCCTATAATGATGAAAGGATGGATTGTAAATCACATACTATGTGTGTATGTCAACCATAGAATAGGAATACCAAGTACCAACAGTGAAAGGTGTGGTATTGGTGTATAATTTGATGAAAAAGATGTGATAAAGACCAAAACACCCTGCAGATCCACTAAAGCTGTACTCCTCCGTCTCTAGATTGTATATGTCTATTGTTTGTAAGTATTTCGAGGATTTAGAAAGTATAGTTTTGTAATATTTTTAATTTTTTATTGAAATAAAAATTTAAATATTAAATTTTTATTCAGAAAAAAATATTTTAAAAAAATATTATGGAGTTATATTTTAAAAAAACATTGAAAAACGTGCCAAAAATTAATGTATAAAATTAAATGGGACAGTGGGAGTATATCTCATTCTCATCGAATTTGATGCTTTTGAATATTGATCATACGGTTGTACAGACCAACCGCTCAACCACATCCAACCGCTCAACCACATCCAACCGCTCAACCGCTCGCAACCGAACTGCATTTTACGGATAATCGCGAAACGCGGGTTGGTTGTGGATTTCAATTTTAAAAACCGTTCATTCGCGGTTTGGAAGCGGTTTTAAATTATTGAAAATCGCAAAATCGCAACCGCAACTCGCAACATATATTTATAATAAAATATATTTCCAAAAATGTAGTTGATATCATATAAATTAACAAGTATACACATTTATTAACTAATCTTGGGTTAATGTTAAAATTTCGTTCATAAGATTCGCAATCATTATAACTAACCAAACAAATGGAAAATGTAATCCACGCTGAATTTTTTTTATCCTTTTCTTTTTTTTCTCTCGCCTCCATATTTTTGTATATTTTTAATATCCTTTCCCCACACGGAGCATTAGTTTGTATTTTATTTTTGATTGAAAATTTATCACGTAACTTAAATTTGAATTTATTAATATTCTGAATTTATTTTTTTGCAAATTATTAACTATTTTAAAATAAGTGGTTGAACCGCAAACCGATCCGCAATAATCGCAAATTCGCAACCGCGATTGACGCGGTTAACCGCAATCGCAGTTGCGGATGACAATTTTTTAAAACCGCTCTTCGCGGTTTGGTTCAATTTTTACCCCAAAACCGATCTGATCCGAATAGCGTACACCCCTAATTGATCCCCTTAAAAATTCAACTACTCTTTAACATCAGTTATCAGATGTCTGTTTTGGTCAGTTTTAGGCTAGCTCAATTTCTTAGCTTTAGCAGAGGGGATAACAAGTTGTACCTCTTCAACAAAATTAATTAAAAATAATTTTGATATTTCCCAATAGTATTTCAAGCTGAACCTCTTCTTTGTATGGGGGTCTGGTTATTAGAAATTAAACTACAATACCTCGAGTGGGAACCAAGAAAGGAGCGTGTCACAATGACTTTGTATTATAAAAAGGTAACTATAGTAACAGTTAAGATGGGAGTGTTTTAATAATTAATTTGTAGTAAAATTTACTCTAAAGTAAGTAATTAAATTTTATGGACAAAAACCATAAGTTCAAATGATGGAAATTTTGAAATGAAGATCAGCAATTACTAGGTTGTCTCGCATATTTTCATTTGCTTGCTTTTATTTTGAATACAATCACGTGATCTTATGTAGGGGTGATACGTGATAATGGGTTACAAAATCCCACCTAAATGATCCTATCCCACCTGCATCGATTATAATTCCAAGTAAGCCCCATCCTTTTATTTCGTCGTCAGTTCCCTTCTCAATACATAATTTAACACTACAAAATTATATGTCAATATAAAATATAGTTTTAAAAGTAATATAAAATTCAAATTATTTGTTATAATATATTATTTCTATTAAAAAATATTAAATTCAAAACAAGCGTTATATTCTATTAACTTATTTTTTAGGATTTATTCATGTTCTCATATTTCATATATAAGTTTTTATTAAATTTTATTTTAGTTTTAATAAATTGATTTGTGTTATGTATTTTTCTTATAATCGTATACATATATTTTTTTATTATAATTTTACTATGTTATACTATGTAATACCATATATTAAATTTTATTTAATGCATTCTTGTTAATTTAATTTATATTTAATATTTTAAATTTGGGTTTACTAATATTATATTAATAAACTACTTCATTTTAATAGTTAACTTATTCTTAATATCCATTTTTGAATTGTTGCTACCAATTACATACATTTTTATACTTTTTTATTGTATAAGGATACATAATTTAACCGTTTCTACTCCGTATGTGGGTCGTATGATGGATAAGTTAGTTTCAAAAAATTATTAAGCATTGCTATCGAATTTTAAAAAAGAAGGCAAACAAATTACGAGTAAATAAAGTAGTTTCACTTGCGTTCATATTTATACTCCCGAATATTTAAAAGAAGCAAAAATAAGTGATTATTAATACAAATTAACAAATTTTCACTCCAAAACTTTCACTCCAAAAATGAAATAAAAATATTTTACTTTCTTATCAATGAGGGAGCAAGCATGTGACTTGGAAACTGCTGCGAACCAAATGAGGTCATGTAACCAACCAATTTCCCTTTTCACATAAAACAAACTATCAATTTAATTCAATTCAATTCAATTCAATTCAAATTTGTAATATATAATAGATGATGTCAAAGATTACTGGAGCTAACAATGTCATTAGCATCTCTGATCATAGTATGGAGCAAATCAGATGGACATATGATCTGAGTAGAAGATTAATGAACAGTTATCTTCAGTAATCAGTTAAACTTGGGGTTAGTCTTGTTAACAGGAATGAATTTGTGATAAGCAATATTCTCACAAATTGGGAGAGATTGTTGTGCAAGACATGCCTGTATCATAACTTGACAACCCTAAGATTAGTTGTATTGTAACCTTAATTTGTAATTTATACTTGTAACACTTAATGTTTGTAAAATATAAATGGAGCAGACTGGATCATTTTTCCCTAAACAGTGTCAAGCCTAAGAATTCTATCTGGAAGAAGATCAAGAAGGTCATGCCTCAGAAGAATTATGAAGAAGCTTGGAGTTGAATAATTCTGTTTGGTGAAAAATATTCTAATTCAAGATCTCTACAAGTCACATAATTAGTGTTATAAAGAAGTCATTCGAGAACTCAGAAAGACCTATCGAGAACTCAGGAAATGTTATTGGAGATATCGATAAGTCAGATACCCATTCGAGAACTCAGAGATATCAACAAGTATATGTAACACCCCCAAATCCGGGGTCGGGGATTCGGGTTGTCACGAGTTCCATTTCCCTTATCAATACTTAATCTTACAGTCAACCAACTACTGAGTACTGTGACCCCACAATATACACACACACCACAAGTTATAGTCTCAGAGATGAATACCAAAAGTAACACAAGTCATTTTATACCACAGTTATAAACCGTTACACCTTAAAAGGGTTTCTGAATAAATTTATATTTATTTTCCATTATTACAATTCATATAGATACATAAGTCTGGTACATCAGAAGTTGAAAGCCTAGCCTATTGGTAATTTCTACCTCAGCTACGGCGGCATCAACGCTTCCAGAAAACTACGGAACGTTTCCTAACCGCTTGCGAATTGGAAGCTTGGTCATGTTCATCTTTTCTATCTGTTGTTGTGTGATGAAAGAAGAAAGTAAGGGTGAGCAACAAGCCCGCCGAAATAATATGTATAATAATTAACAATATATGAGCATTCTCATAGTACTTATGAAAGTCTTGGTCAAGAAGAAATGAACCAAGTTGATATCATAACGCGACCAAGTCGCAAAATATTCAGTATATAAGTATATATACTTTTCAAAATCTTTGAAATACTCTGCCAGGCATAATATACACAGAGTTCCAGTTTATAAATGTATAAAATATCGTTGCAAGGTGATCTCATATATCTAACCTTGTCTCAATGTTTTGCTGAAAATCTTTGTCATGCATAAGATAATCATTTACTAGATATAAGTTGAAAAGATGAAGTTACAAGATACTCCCATATACTTATATCTTTTCCGAATACTACTTGAACTACCACCGTTCAAGTTATAATTAGTTTCAAAAGTTCATCACACAGATGAGACTACAAGATAAGACTTGAATAGATTCAATCTTTGAAATATTATTGAATGAAATGAAGTTACGAGATACTTCATTAAGTCCTGATATATATATATATATATCCATATATATCTCTCATACATTTCCTGAAAACCTCTGTCATGTAAAGTATGAACAAAGTTGCAATATCCAATGAATTTGGAAAGAAAAGAATTTTGGCATAAACCCGATATCTTGCTGATCAGGCAAAGATACCAATAAGTAACCTTTTCTACTGTAGATGGATGAATTCCTCGCCGGTCATCACACTGGCCGCATTAGGACCTCGCGCTAGACCGTTACCCGGCCACTCACGCGTGGATAGACTGTCACCCAGCCTCTTACACCTTCATAGACCGTACCCCGACCTGTCGCTTATGCCGACTCAATTAGATGGACTTACTTCCCAAACATTGGGCAAGTAATCAAATTATTTTCTCAAAACAGCAATCACGTTGCGAATATAAAATACACCACAGAGCCAGATCCCTTAGATTTTTGAGCGAGTATTCAAGTCCCCTTCGAAAGGAAGATCTTAAATTTGAAAACGAGTTTTGGGATCCGCTCTAACTGTTAAAATCATTTTGAAGACTCGAAAACATTTTTGAGAATGTTTGGAGTAATGCTGATTTAATAAAATAAATCAGTCCCGATATGTTGGAGGAAATCTGAATATTATTATTTAAATAATATTCCCATAAGGATAATCCTTATAAAAATAATTGAAGTAAAAGTTTTAAAACTCATACTTGAAATGAATAATAAATAACCAAAGATATACTTATACGAAAGTACGATCTTTATTTGAATAATCGAAAATGAGTTTGATTATCGAAATATTATTCTTTAATAAAATAAAGAATTTATTTAATAAAATTAGCGGAGTCATAAGTCCTTGAATGAATATTCAAAACAATATTCATTAAATAAAATAAGTGGAGTCATAAGTCCTCGAATGAATATTCAAAATAATATTCATTAAGTAAAATAAGCGGAGTCATAAGTACTCGAATGAATATTCAAAATAATATTCATTAAGTGAAATAAAGTTATCGAATAAACCTTATTCGAATAATAGTTTTGAAAACTATTTATATATATATATAAATATATATATATAATATAATCGGGAATATCGTCTCCCGGTTTAGAAAATATGTTCACCTTTGGGTCCCCAATACTAAGGGTATACGCAACTACTGCTTATCTCTAGCATAGGTATTATGCAACTTATAAGAAATTGAATCAACAATTAGATATCAAGATTACGAAACAGACATGAATATATACCATATCAGCATGCTCCAATATATCGCAAGATTTGCTAATAACAATCATGCACTTATCACAAGATAATGCATATACATATATACATCACAACAACAGTATAACGGGTAGAAAACTTGCCTGAGTGCTCCGGGGTAGACTTAAGCTTAGAGTGGGTCTGGTAACCTATGAATAACAACATAATCCGGAATTAAACCACAGTCGCTTAAGAAACTAGACTTTATCCACTTAGACCCTAACGTTCGCTTATACGCTTAACGATTTGCGTTAATCGTTCGCACACCCTCGGCTCCACTAATTTTAATAAATTAATCATTACGAATTTTAAGGTGACTCTTTCGCGAGTACTTTACCAACTTCCTAATCCACCTTACATAATTGTTTCAAAATCCAATTAGTCTTTTAAGGGCCTTAAACAAGGTCTCAAAGTAAAGCGAGGGGTAAAGGTTCGTTCGCGAAACGCCGTTACTTAAAACAGTCGTTTCTCCTAAACCGTACATCGGAACAAAGTGAACCACGTATCAAAACGAAGATTACGACACACTCTAGCTAATCATGGAAATGTTACAGATTGGTCAGTGAGTTATCTGGTCCGAGATTCATGTACAACAGTCTAAGGAAAACGGGCATTACGACGACTATGTTTACGAGTTTTCCAAGTTTCTCAATACACCAAAACCTCACCAAACAACCCACAATTATTAACACATCAAAACCTCAACTAAATAATACTACACCAGTCCTTATTCTCCAGATTCTTCATCTCAACCAACCACAATTAAGTTTTATTAACTATAACAAGATTCATTCACCAAATCACTCCAAATCCAAATCAAACTACTAATAATCAAAGATCATGCTTCTCATTTAAAAAACCAGCTATCAAAATCACTAATAATTAAAGTAAAGGCTAGGGTTTGAAGTTTATACCTTCCTTGGGAGGTGTTAAGTTGCTAGGAAGCCTTAGGGAGCCTCCTACAAGCTTGATCTTTCCAAAGAAATCAAGAACACAAAGTTAGGCTTTGAAGTTTTTAATAGTCCGATTGAAAGAACTGTAAAAATGAGAGTCTTACCTTACTTATTTGGAAGAGACTTGTGAACAAGAGTTGTAGGCCATCTCAATACCTTTCCAACGAGCTATAGAACACAACATTTGAGTGAGAAATGAAGGAGATACATCAGATTTAATGTGCTGGTTCTGTTTTGGCCGAGAGCAATGGAAATGGGGGACGAAATGCTTTTGCTTTCTT
Source organism: Apium graveolens (assembly GCF_009905375.1). Lineage (NCBI taxonomy): Eukaryota > Viridiplantae > Streptophyta > Magnoliopsida > Apiales > Apiaceae > Apium > Apium graveolens. The sequence goes on along the minus strand of NC_133657.1, from coordinate 100,070,197 downwards.
GTGTTGGTGGAATAATGTGGTGGATAATGATGGGTTGTCTTGATATTTTACTAGGCTAATAATAAACAAAGGAGTTAGTGGAAGATGATCTCACCATTTGCCATGTGTTGGTGATTTGTGGTGAGATGAGATCATCCCTAGTTAAGTAGTTAATTAACTAGCCATTCCTTCCTAACTATCACTTGGTTTCTTGGTTGATCAACCATCCACTTGCCTTGCCACTTGCAAAGGTATTTACAAGAGTCGTTATTCATTTTTTTGTCCGGTTATCACTTAATCTCGTTGATCGTTTGGTTAAATACCTCAATGGTTTTATTGATAAAATCTTCTTGGTATTTTTAATAGCTAAATTAATTCTCCTTTATAATCCTTGAATTTAAAATCCTTCATCTTAATATTAATTCCATAAATCCCTTAATAATGTCTGGTGAAAATCTCGGGGAAAAATAAAAGTGCTCGTTTTCGAAATCCGACGGCTTTTACATATACTTATTTTCACTCTCCAATACTAATATAAGCTTAGAATTTCCATAACAGTACTCCTATATAGCGTGATCTGATAATTTTCCTTAATCAGCATCATCAGCAAAAGTTATTATTCATCAGTGTTTCAAAAATTCCAAAAATTGGGGTTATTACAGTCTCCCCTCCTTAAAAGGATTCCGTCCCGGAATCAGATAGAAAACAGTTGGGGATACTTTTCTAGCATTGCACTTTCTAACTCTCAAGTCAATTTTTCCACATGGTGGTTCTGCCACAAAACCCTGACTAGCATGATAACCCTTCTCCTAAGCACTTGTTCCTTTTCGATTTATAACCCTTCCTGGTTGCTCCATATAGGTTACGTCTGGGTGCATGTCTATGCCCTCATATGCCCCTATATGTTTGGCATCCGGATTACACTTCCTTAACATTGATACGTGGAACACGTTATGAACTTGCTACAGGTTTGGGGGTAGGGCTAGCTCATATGCTAATTTCCCAATACGTCTTAATATCTCCAAGGGTCCAACAAATTGTGGACTTGGCTTTCCTTTCTTTCCGAACCTCATCAATCCTTTCCAAGGGATACCTTAATCATTATAGGTCCCCTATTTCATACTCTTTATCCTTTCGAGTCAAATTAACATACCTCTTTTGTCCATCCCGGGGTTTCTACCAGTCATCATCTGATTAGATCCACTATATCTTTGGTCCTTTGGACCACTTCGGGTTCGAGCATCTTGCGCTCTCCAACTTCATCCTATCATAAGGGAGATCGACATTGTCTTCCCTCAAGGATCTCATAAGGCGACACCTCAATACTGACATATCATCTATCATTGTAAGAAGACTCAATCCGTGCTAAGTGATCATTCCAAATTCCTTTCAAGTCTATCACACAGACTTCTCATTATATCATCTAGCTTTATAGCTTTCGCTTATCAATACCCACTCTTTCCTAGTTCGTAATCGTTACTATCCTCCGTACCTAATATTATACCGGTTATACTTTTGCTCGTTAGCGTTCTATAACCTTTTAATAATCGCGTCAACCTTAGTATCACGAACGCGTTAGAATCGGAATACCACATCACTGATACTACTTCCTTTCTAGCGGCTTCCATATTTAAAAGCTTGATTCATCGAATAGAAGTAAAAGAATTTATTGAGAGATCACTTTGATCATGAACACTTGTTCTATTGCATAGTAAGTACAGAAGGTGGCCAGCCTTTAGTACTTGACAAGCAATTAAACAACATGTGGTATCCTACTAGGCTTCTATCACACAGATAGATAGTCATTCGACAATACCGCCCCTTCTGGAAGGGTTGTTCTTCTCAGCTTACATGAAATAAAAAGGAGAGAAAAGAACGAATTGAAGAGAATTGTATATAAAAAAATACTGCCACAAAATATCTGGCTTGGAATCTACCCCTGAACTATAGAGGTTTATCATAGGAGAACATAATATATATGTATATATATCAACATCAAGTATTATAGCATCGCATTTCACATGCCTAAATATTTTTGCTATTCTGTCCATCATTCTATGGACCCATGCTCTTGCTCGAGCTTATACACAATCACCTTTGAAACTCCCTCGACATCGAAACTCGAATAAGGGATTTCATTCTAGACATCATTATTACTAGAATTCTATGCTTGCACCGCAACCTTCCTCGTATAGAAATACGACTCTCTATTGGTAAGAAGGAATAAGTATTCAATAGGTAGATAATCGACTTAATTAGCCTATCAATGATAACTTATAGACCTCCACGACCCGATTAGTGGTACTCACTCTTAACATCCATTCCAATACAACTCTCACGGTTGTAAGTAATCGGCTCATTACTCGCAGAATCATTCCTGCATTACTATGGCCCACCGTTGACCTACTATAGTCATTCGTTTTCCATGAAGTTTTAATAGCTAACCATACGGAGTCCATTCATATCATATCGAATCCTTCTAATGAGGTAACATAATCACCATTCATGATTCGTGAAGAACATTCCTGATCCTGACGTACATACATGACATGAAGTAGATAAAATTGCAAAAGAGTTTCAATCAAAGCAACGATAGCAGGCTAATACCATTATTAACCATATTTCTTTACTGGGAGACATGAAGCTCAAAGGTTCATTTAGTCCTTTCGTAACATGCTCCTGGCTTATCTCAAGATAGGACCTTCTAAGATAGAAGGACCGCTCACGGGGATTACATGAATTAAATCTTTACCAAACTACTATTACGATTGAGTACCGCACAGTCATCAGAAGGAATGTCAATCTTTCACACCATAATACAACCTTCACGGAATTAACCATTATCACTGTATTCCTCTGGCACAAGCGCCAATAATTGTTCTCTTACACTTAAAGTGTTGGCCACCTCTTTGGCCTTTCCTGATAGTAAAATTTCCTTACAATCAATGTCATTTTAACCACCTTCAACTAAATTTTCTACCTCACTTCAATCACTGCTTATGTGAAAATGCTTCTCTTAAGTCCTGGTGAGAAAAAAAAATCACCATTTTTCCATAAGTCATTGCCTTAGTCTTTAGATGTGAACATTGCCATGACTGACTCTCGATCATACTTAGGACGTCTCTTATCTTGGATCATTCTTGTTTTCACCAATCTCGACCCTCATTGGATCGATCTATACTTTCTTATGGTTCAACACGTGCCCCACCTGACATTATTATAATTACGTCATGTTTCCTTCATCAAAATTTCTATTCTTGAGAACTTTGAATATTACCTTTCTCCTTGTAAAACCTTTAAGGTTATCCTTAAATCCTTCATCAGGTACACACTAGGCACAGGGCATATCAAGATACCATTTATTAATACCAGAATCATTATCTATATACTTCTGAAAAATTTCTCCACTGATCCTTAAAGGTTCTTGTTACCTTAATCCTTTCCAATTCATACTGTCAAAACTCATGCTGTCCCTATTAAGGGTGAAATGCCAACCTTTATGCATTCCCCTAGGATTCATTTCAAGTTATCGGGGTTTTATCCTTAATTCCACCTTTAAAAGATACTTACACTCTTCCATGGATAAATCAAGTCATATATACTTGATAGATTACCTTATTCAATCATTCTCACTTCGATAGTCTATACTTAATTTCACAATAGCATCCTTATTCAAACTGAGGTCAATCCATATGGCCTCCAAAAGATAACAACGGTTTTTTTTCTCGCTTTTCTTGCCTAATTTGGTAATGACAATAGGGATGTTCTGGGAGATATTGGTCGTGTTCAATGTGAACTTCTTCTTAATAATTCCTTATTTACTTTTGTTGTTTATCTCAACAGTCATCTCAATATTGGGATATCTTTCATACCCGGCGTCTCCCTTTCTGGGTATCAAGCCACCGGTCTTATACTTCACATTCTTGAAGGTCACTTCCTTCATCCAATTTTCCTAATTTCTTACTTCCTTGTCTCCTCAATCTATCCGCGTCTCATTATTTATCCTTCGAACTATCTCAAGGTTTCCTCGAATCCTCCCAACTTACAGGGGATAAAATATATGTATCTCTTATGCCTTCAACCATCAATTTTAACTCATGGTGAATCACCCTCATCCCCAACTCCCTTATCATTCCTCAAACTCTATTGCCTTTATATTTCTTTCCACTTCAGTTTCTTTTTATTTTCCTTTCTCTTATCATTATTTCACGAACCAACACAACATAAGCATTGATTTCAAACATCCCGTCATTCTGGATTCGTGTCCTCAGAACGAATCTTGAAAACTTTTACAACTTAGATTCATAATTCATCATACTCGTCTGCCTTTGTTCTGGCTCTAAAGCTTTTACACTATCTCCATAACCTTGGGAATTACTTTCCTGAAAACAATTGACTGAACTTAAATCAGTTTATTATAATCTCTTGCTCCGTACCTTCCTTTGCCTTTCACCAGCGGGCGGCCTCTCTTAGGAAGGTAAGTGACAAAAACAGTCTTTTGTGATTCGTCAATCATTTAGAATCTCAAATGATTCCTATATTTCCTTTAGCCAGGCTCTTGCCTCGACTGGGTCAGCTTGTTCCTTGGAACTCTGAGAGCTTAGTGACTTAAAGGTCCTGAAAGAATTTCTCACCGCATTGTTTCCTCAGGATGGTGGTTGGGGATAATAGTCTAAGTTCTGTCTAGAAAGGTCCATAAATTATTGTATAGGAGTACCGTCTCGGGTCTCCTTTCCTTACTCGACTTCTGTTTCCTTAGTCTGAACGTTCCCTCCTCCTCCCCATAATCGGGGTCATCCTACATGTTTTAAATCCTCATTTTCCACTTCATTATGTTATGGGTTCCTTCTATCTTGATGGAGACCTCCATGACTATCACGTTCAGGGTTTGCTCTAAATCTTATTCCTCAAACTATCTTTCATCTAAGATCTCATCTTTAAGCTCTTGAACATTTGGAACCCAAATTCTGTAGGAATACCTCATTATTCCCTTATCATCTTTCTCGGTATTAATCTCTTATCTATTTGTTGGCTCTCTGCCTTCATTCATCACTTTTTCTGGCACAATATGTTCTTTTCCAATAATTCGGGATGTATTGCATTCTTAAACAGCTTTTCGGTACCGGCTCCGGTTACCTTCACTTCTATTTCCATTTTCTCAAAATCTCTTATCAACTCTCCCAAAGACATTTTCATCTTGAGTCTCTCCTTTATACTAAGGGCATTAGCCACCATTTTGGCTTTCCCTGGATGATAAAGAATCTCATAATCGTAATCCTTGATTAGCTCTAACCACCTCCTCTGGCGCATGTTGAGCTCTTTCTGCGTGAAAATGCACTAGAGCACTTATGGCTTGTGTAAATCTCGCACTTCTCTCCATACAAGTAGTGCCTCCAATCTTTAGGGCAAAACTATTGCCACGAGCCCAAGCTCATGGGTGGGGATATCAAATTTTATATTCCATTAATTGTCTTGACGCGTACGCGATTACCTTGTTGTGCTGTATAAGAAGCACCCTAATTCCTTATGCGAAGCGTCACTACAAATCACAAAATCTCCTTTTCCATCCGGCAATGCCAACATAGGAGCCGTCACCAACCTTTGCTTCAGTTCTTGAAAGCTGTTCTCGTATTTCTCTGTCCATTTGAACTTCTCAGTCTTATGAGTAAGCCGCGTTAAAGGGGATACTATCTTTACGAACTTGAACGAACCTCCTGTAGTGACCGGCCAATCCTACCTCTGGTACTCGCCCTAACCATGGTCATTAATTCCTCAGTGGTCCTTTATTCATTCTTGTCAGGATCCTTCACGGGATCCTTCTCAGCGATAATCCCTTCTAGGACAACATCCTCAACCGCTACATCCTCAATATGAACATCATCCGGTCCCGTGTTAGGACACTCTATCGGATCCACAATCTGATCTACAATAACTAATAAAACATCATCGCGTTGTTGCTCCTCAACCTCAGGGTTCGGAGTTCTGCTACCATATACGATAATGAACTACGCTCCTATCACGATATTTATAAAGGTTCCCATAAGGGTTTTAACTGTCAGTATTACGTTAGGTAGCCCGACTATGAACTTGGCAAGAGTTCTTATTATCTTAGTGAACTTATTATCTTAACGTCACATCATCTCTGAGGTTTATAACGCTTAGCTCTGATACCATTTCTGTAACACCCCCAAATCCGGGGTCGGGGATTCGGGTTGTCACGAGTTCCATTTCCTTTATCAATACTTAATCTTATAGTCAACCAACTACTGAGTACTGTGACCCCACAATATACACACATACACACCACAAGTTATAGTCTCAGAGATGAATACCAAAAGTAACACAAGTCATTTTATACCACAGTTATAAACCGTTACACCTTAAAAGGGTTTCTGAATAAATTTACATTTCTTTGCCATTATTACAATTCATATAGATACATAAGTCTGGTACATCAGAAGTTGAAAGCCTAGCCTATTGGTAATTTCTACCTCAGCTACGGCGGCATCAACGCTTCTAGAAAACTGCGGAACATTTCTTAACCGCTTGCGAATTGGAAGCTTGGTCATGTTCATCTTTTCTATCTATTGTTGTGTGATGAAAGAAGAAAGTAAGGGTGGGCAACAAGCCAACCAAAATAATATGTATAATAATTAACAATATATGAGCATTCTCATAGTACTTATGAAAGTCTTGGTCAAGAAGAAATGAACCAAGTTGATATCATAACGCGACCAAGTCACAAAATATTCAGTATATAAGTATATATACTTTTCAAAATCTTTGAAATACTCTGCCAAGCATAATATACACAGAGTTTCAGTTTATAAATGTATAAAATATCGTTGCAAGGTGATCTCATATATCTAACCTTGTCTCAACATTTTTCTGAAAATCTTTGTCATGCATAAGATAATCATTTACTAGATATAAGTTGAAAAGATGAAGTTACAAGATACTCCCATATACTTATATCTTTTCCGAATACTACTTGAACTACCACCGTTCAAGTTATAATTAGTTTCAAAAGTTCATCACACAGATGAGACTACAAGATAAGACTTGAATAGATTCAATCTTTGAAATATTATTGAATGAAATGAAGTTACGAGATACTTCATTAAGTCCTGATATATATATATATATATATCCATTTATATCTCTCATACATTTCCTGAAAACCTCTGTCATGTAAAGTATGAACAGAGTTGCAATATCCAATGAATTTGGAAAGAAAAGAATTTTGGCATAAACCTGATATCTTGCTGATCAGGCAAAGATACCAATAAGTAACCTTTTCTACTGTAGATGGATGAATTCCTCGCCGGTCATCACCCTGGTCGCATTAGGACCTCGCGCTAGACCGTTACCCGGCCACTCATGCGTGGATGGACTGTCACCCAGCCTCTTACACCTTCATAGACCGTACCCCGGCCTGTCGCTTATGCCGACTCAATTAGATGGACTTACTTCCCGAACATTGGGCAAGTAATCAAATTGTTTTCTCAAAACAGCAACCACGTTGCGAATATAAAATACACCACAGAGCCAGATCCCTTAGATTTTTGAGCGAGTATTTAAGTCCCCTTCGAAAGGAAGATCTTAAATTTGAAAACGAGTTTTGGGATCCACTCTAACTTTTAAAATCATTTTGAAGACTCGAAAACATTTTTGAGAATGTTTGGAGTAATGCTGATTTAATAAAATAAATCAGTCCCGATATGTTGGAGGAAATCTGAATATTATTATTTAAATAATATTCCCATAAGGATAATCCTTATAAAAATAATTAAAGTAAAAGTTTTAAACCTCATACGAAAGTACGATCTTTATTTGAATAATCGAAAATGAGTTTGATTATCGAAACATTATTTTTTAATAAAATAAAGAATATTATTTAATAAAATAAGCGGAGTCATAAGTCCTTGAATGAATATTCAAAACAATATTCATTAAATAAAATAAGTGGAGTGATAAGTCCTCGAATGAATATTCAAAATAATATTCATTAAGTAAAATAAGCGGAGTCATAAGTCCTCGAATGAATATTCAAAATAATATTCATTAAGTGAAATAAAGTTATCGAATAAAACTTATTCGAATAATGGTTTTGAAAACTATTTATATATATATATAAATATATATATATATATATATAATATACTCGGGAACATCGTCTCCCGGTTTAGAAAATATGTTCACCTTTGGGTCCCCTATACTAAGGGTATACGCAACTACTGCTTATCTCTAGCATAGGTATTATGCAACTTATAAGCAATTGAATCAACAATTAGATATCAAGATTACGAAACAGACATGAATATATACCATATCAGCATGCTCCAATATATCGCCAGATTTGCTAATAACAATCATGCACTTATCACAAGATAATGCATATACATATATACATCACAACAACAGTATAACGGGTAGAAAACTTGCCTGAGTGCTCCGGGATAGACTTAAGCTTAGAGTGGGTCCGGTAACCTATGAATAACAACATAATCCTGAATTAAACCACAATCGCTTAAGAAACTAGACTTTATCCACTTAGACCCTAACGTTCGCTTATACGCTTAACGATTTGCGTTAATCGTTCGCACACCCTCGGCTCCACTAATTTTAATAAATTAATCATTACGAATTTTAAGGCAACTCTTTCGCGAGTACTTTACCAACTTCCTAATCTACCTTACATAATTGTTTCAAAATCCAATTAGTCTTTTAAGGGCCTTAAACAAGGTCTCAAAGTAAAGCGAGGGGTAAAGGTTCGTTCGCGAAACGCCGTTACTTAAAACGGTCGTTTCTCCTAAACCGTACATCGGAACAAAGTGAACCAAATATCAAAACAAAGATTACGGCACACTCTAGCTAATCATGGCAATGTTACAGATTGGTCAGTGAGTTATCTGATCCGAGATTCACGTACAACAGTCTAAGGAAATCGGGCATTACGACGGCTATGTTTACGAGTTTTCCAAGTTTCTCACTACACCAAAACCTCACCAAACAACCCATAATTATTAACACATCAAAACCTCAACTAAATAATACTATACCAGTCCTTATTCTCCAGATTCTTCATCTCAACCAACCACAATCAAGTTTTATTAACTATAACAAGATTCATTCACCAAATCACTCCAAATCCAAATCAAACTACTAATAATCAAAGATCATGCTTCTCATTTAGAAAACCAACTATCAAAATCACTAATAATTAAAGTAAAGGCTAGGGTTTGAAGTTTATACCTTCCTTGGGAGGTGTTAAGTTGCTAGGAAGCCTTAGGGAGCCTCCTTCTTTCCAAAGAAATCAAGAACACAAAGTTAGGCTTTGAAGTTTTTAAAAGTCCGATTGAAAGAACTGTAAAAATGAGGGTCTTACCTTGCTTATTTGGAAGATACTTGTGAACAAGAGTTGTAGGCCATCTCAATACCTTTCCAACGAGCTATAGAACACAACATTTGAGTGAGAAATGAAGGAGATACAGCAGTTTTAATGTGCTTATTCTGTTTTGGCCGAGAGCAATGGAAATGGGGGAGGAAATGCTTTTGCTTTCTTGTGTTGGTGGAATAATGTGGTGGATAATGATGGGTTGTCTTGATATTTTGCTAGGCTAATAATAAAAAAAGGAGTTAGTGGAAGATGATCTCACCATTTGCCATGTGTTGGTGATTTGTGGTGAGATGAGATCATCCCTAGTTAAGTAGATAATTAACTAGCCATTCCTTCCTAACTATCACTTGGTTTCTTGGTTGATCAACCATCCACTTGCCTTGCCACTTGCAAAGGTATTTACAAGAGTCGTTATTCATTTCTTTGTCCGGTTATCACTTAATCTCGTTGATCGTTTGGTTAAATACCTCAATGGTTTTATTGATAAAATCTTCTTGGTATTTTTAATAACTAAATTAATTCTCCTTTATAATCCTTAAATTTAAAATCCTTCATCTTAATATTAATTCCATAAATCCCTTAATGTCTGGTGGAAATCTCGGGAAAAAATAAAAGTGCTCGTTTTCGAAATCCGACGGCTTTTACATATACTTATTTTCACTCTCCAATACTAATATAAGCTTAGAATTTCCATAACAGTACTCCTATATAGCGTGATCTGATAATTTTCCTTAATCAGCATCATCAGCAAAAGTTACTATTCATCAGTGTTTCAAAAATTCCAAAAATTGGGGTTATTACACTATACATTCATTAAAGAACTCTGAGTTATCGATAAGCCAAAGTCCATTAGAGAACTCTGAGTTATCGATAAACCAAAATTCACTAGAGAACTCAGAGTTGTCGATAAGTCAAGTCAACAATGAAGTTTCAGAGATATCGACAAGCCAACATGCCTATCGAGATGTCGAGTTCTCTACAGCTTAATTGGAGATCTCAAAGTGAAGAAATTTCTCTAAGTACAGAATTGCAGAACAGTTCAATATCCAAGGTTGCAAATCAATAAACAATTCACACAGCTGAATTGACAAGTCTACAAAAAGCAGCTTGAGAGATGTGTAAGATTAATGGTAAAGATTAACTGACAGAGGAAGATTAAAGTAAACACGGGATGCTAAATATATGCTAAGCCAGAAATGGAAGATTTGTTTTTCTATAAATAGAAATGACAAGTGACAGTTTAGAAAACCTAATAGCATGTTTATTATCCACTGTGTAAACCAGCAGTTAACTGAGTTATAAAGTTAACACTGGTTCTCTAATTAGAAGTAACAATCTAAATAGAAAATCTTGTATTCTCTCTCAAGAAAGAAGCTAAGTTCTAAACCAAGAACTTAGAGATTTTGTAGCAAAACACTGCTTGATTTTTAATATAAAATTAAGTGAGTTTTGAAGATCTTTATTTTACATATTTGTATTATTATTTACATTTAACATCTATTCTACCAAATCATTGATAACAACCAACTGCTAAAGCCAAAGCAAAATCAAAAAGTAAACATTTAAGCCAAAACACATTCACCCCCCTCTCTGTGTTGTATTCATATCTAACAAGTGGTATCAGAGCAAAATCTGAAAGTAAACAGATTAGATCTTGGAAAAATGAATACACAGAAAATCAGTAGTATCAAGATTCCTCCCTTTGATAAGGCCAACTACACTTTATGGAAAAAGAAAATGTTGCTGTTTATAAGAATGGCCAATCACCTTTACATTCAGATCCTCAAGAATGGGCCCTTCACTCCTATGGTTAGAGTTGAGGAAACCACAGATGGAGACATGGTTATTCCAGCTCATTTTGCTCCCAAAGATGCCTCTGAGTATACTGATATTGAAAGAGAGATAGTTTCCCTAGATAGTGCTTTGCAACTGATACTAATTGAGTCACTTGATAATGTAATGTATAATAACATTGTCAACTGTGACACTGCTAAACAGATCTGGGAAAAGATTGAGATACTCTGTGAAGGAACTGAGGAGGTTAGGTCAAATCAAAGAAGGATATTGATTTCTCAGTATGAGGGTTTTATGGCTAAACTAAAGGAAGGGATTACTGATGTGTTTGAAAGGTTTAATAAGCTGATAAATGACTTGCAGTTTCATGATAAATTATATGATGTTGAAGAAGTGAATTTGAGTTCTTGCTTACTCTCCCTGATCATTTGGAACAAAAGATCTCTGCAATCAGAAAAGGAAGGGATTTGAGTAGAATCACACTGGCAGTGCTCTATGGAGTTCTGAAAACTTATGAACTGGAAATGATTCAAAAGAAATCATTAAGGGCTGGTCAAGGATATGTAATGGATGGCTCAAGTGCACTGATTGTGAATGATGACCAGACCTCTAATGATGAGCAAAGATCCCAAACTCCAGAAATTTCTACAAGTGAGAAAAGAGTCAATGACACTAAAGAGCAAGTCATACTGGAATTGGATGAAGAAGATGAGTTCTACACTTTTGATGAGCTTGATGAGCTAGAAAAATCAATGGCTTACTTGGCTAGAAAATTTTCTAACATTAGAGTGAAGAAACCAAGATTTTTCAAGAGCAAAGGATAGTCCTTCAACAAAGACAGCAGCTGGAAAGGAAAAGGGAAGTACACTCCTGATAGTAAAACTGGCTACAAAACTGGATCTGTTGATAGATCAAACATAAGGTGCTTTAACTGTGATGAGTTGGGCCATTTTGCTACAGAATGTAGGAAACCCAAGAAGGCAAAGAAAGACAAAGCCTATCTTGAATTGGAAGCAAAGTATGATGCTCTTCTAAAGAAGCAACAAGGGAAAGCTTATATTGCTGAGGGCAAGAGCTGGGATGATTCAGATAATGATGAAGATGAAGAAGTTGGAAACTATGCACTCATGGCCTGGAGCAAGGAGACTCTTCATCATCTAAATCACAGGTACCAACTCTTACCACAATTGATTTAAATGTGAGTCAATATAAGAAAATTGTTGAAAAGATGAGCACAGAAATGTTCCACATTCATACAAGCATGGTTGCTGCAAATGAGGAAGTTAGCAGATTGAAAAAGATCAATGAAAAACTTGAGAGTGAAAAACAAGAGACTGAATTGTTGCTGGTTGAGCTTGATGCTGCTAAGCAAGAAAATGCATACTTAAAGAACAAATTAAAGTTTGCAAGTGAAATTGAAGCAGTATTGAGAGAAAGGCTGGAGAAGAATGAAGTGAAGCTGAAATCCTTCAAAAATGCTTCTGAGTTGATTGGCCAATATCATGAAATGAACAAGCCATGTGCAAACATTACCATTGGTCTTGATTATGAGGGTTTGAACAACAAAAAGAAGTCTGTCAGTGACAAAGGAAAATCAACTGAAACTGAGAATGTTCCAATTATTTTGAAGAAAGTTGAATCACCTTTGTTCAAGGCATGTGAGGTGAACTTCAGTGAAGAAGAGTTGATCATCAAATAAGAGATAGATGATGAGGACAAGAAAAAGAAAAATGATGAGACCACTCAGTCTTCCATCTCTGTTGAAACATTAAAATTCAATCAAGAAACTAAGGAGCCTGTGAAGGAGATTAAAGCTGAAGAGGTCAAAAAGAAAAAGAAGAATAGAAATGGAAAGATTGGGATAAACGAAAGCAATAATTTTGCTTATGTTGCAGATGCTCCTAGAAAGAGGTGTGAGAATTGTGGATCAATGAATCACCTAACTCACCTTTGTAAAAAGATTATTAGCAATCCACCTGAAGGAGTCTGCAAGTACAATGAAGCTAAGGCTAATGATCCCTATTCATTCTGTGACAAGTTTGACTGCATTCCTTGCAACATGAAAGTGATGAAGAGTTGCCATAAATTGAGAATTGATCTTATAGAATCAAAAGTTGGTTCTATATCTGAAAGAAAAAATGCTCAACAGTCTATGAATTCCATTTTATCTGAAAATTCTCATTCTACTTCTGCAAAATCAGTTAACAAGAAGAAAGTGCCCAACACAGCTTGGGTAGCTAAACACACTTAATCCTCATTGTGTGTAGGGAAAAGGAAAGAAGGTCATATGGATCATTGATAGTGGATGTTCCAGGCATATGACAGGTGATAAGGCCCTGCTATCACAATTTGAGGAGATGGCTTACCCTTTGGTGACCTTTGGAGATAACAACAAAGGATTCACAATGGGATATGGCAAGATTATTTCTGGAAATGTTGTCATTGAAGATGTAGCACTAGTTTCTGGATTAGAAGTAAATCTTCTAAGTGTTAGTCAATTTGCAGACAGAGGTTTTCAAGTTGTTTTCAACAAAGAAGATTGTGTTTTTATTAGCAAAAAGACTGATGAAATTGCTCTTAAAGGAGTAAGAAAGGGAAGCTTGTTTATTGCAGACTTAGACTCAATAAATAAGGATGGAGTGTTTTATTTCTACACCAAGGCATCAGAAGAGCAAAGCAAATTGTGGCATAAGAAGCTATCTCACTTGAATTTCAAAGCAATCAACACCTTAGTCAAGAAGGAGCTTGTGAGAGACATGCCCAGTCTGGAATTTGCTCAACTGGAAGGTTGTGAAGCTTGTCAGAAAGGAAAAAATGACAAGATCAAGTCATAAGTCAAAATCTGTGAATTCTATAAGTGCACCTCTGCAACTTATTCACATGGACTTGTTTGGGCCAGTAAATGTCTTGTCCATTTCAAGGAACAAATATGCCCTTGTCATGGTTGATGATTTTTCAAGATACACTTGGGTTGCATTCATTACTCTAAAGATGAAACTCCAAACATTATAATTGAGCACATCAAGAAAATTGAGAAGCAAGCTGAAGGAAAAGTTAGTATGAAAAGATTGAGGAGTGATAATGGAACAAAATTCAGAAACTCAATATTAAGTGAATTCTGCAAAAGCAAAGGCATTGTTCAAGAATTTTCAGCAGCTAGAACACCTTAACAGAATGGAGTAGTTGAGAGGAAAAATAGAACATTGGTTGAAGATGCTAGAACCTTGCTACAAGATGCTCAGTTGCCAACTAGTTTTTGGGAAGAGGCTGTTAATACTGCATGCTACACTCAAAAAAGATATCTCATTAACAAATCTCATGGCAAATCACCTTACTCAATCATGTCTAACAGGAAGCCTACAGTGAAGCATCTACATGTGTTTGGAAGCAAGTGTTATATTCTAAAAGACAACTCTGAATTTGTGGGAAAATTTGACTCTAAAGTTTTTGAAGCAATTTTTCTGGGATATTCATTGGAAGAGACAGCCTACAAAGTTTATGTGATTGATCAAAAGAAAATTATGGAAAGCACAGATGTGACTTTTGATGATGACAAGTGTCCAGGCTTGGAATGCCTGATGAAAATGATGCTGAAGCCCTTGCATTTGAGAATCTAACCATTGATAGTAATTCTGATGAGGAAGATGAAGTTGTGGCATAATAAATGACAAATAAAGAGACCTCTGAACAAAAACATGGGAATGAAAGCTCTCTTCAGACACCTGAATTTGATGGCACAAACTCAGGGGGAGAAGGAGAGAATGGAAATGACAGTCATGGTAATACTGAAGAAAATGATGAAGGCACTAGTCAACAGACACACACTAGAAAGTGGGATAAGAGTCATACAGTAGAAGCTATTATTGGTGATCCCTCAGCTGGTGTGAGAACTAGAAGTGCAACTGCTAATGAATGCCTACATGCATGTTTTCTATCTCAAGTAAAGCCCAAGAAAACTGAAGAAGCCCTATTGGATCCTGATTGGATATGTGGTATGCAGGAGGAGCTGAATCAGTTTGAGAGAAACAAAGTTTGGAAATTAGTCCCTGCACCAAAGAACAGAAGCATAATTGGAACTAAGTGGGTGTACAGGAACAAAATGGATGAAAATGGAATTGTTACTAGAAACAAAGCAAGGCTGGTTGCTAAAGGCTACTCACAAGAAGAGGGAATTGACTATGATGAGACTTTTGCTCTTGTTACAAGACTAGAAGCAATAAGAATTTTTCTGGCATTTGCTGCACACTCAAATTTCAAGGTGTATCAAATGGATGTCAAGAGTGTTTTTCTTAATGGTGAACTAGAAGAAAAAGTTTATGTACAACAATCACCTCGCTTTGAAGATCCATAATTTCCTAACTTTGTTTACAAATTACTCAAGGCTCTATATGGATTGAAACAAACACCTAGGTATGACACACTGTCAGAATTTCTACTCAAACATGGTTTTACCAGAGGTACTATTGATAAGACTCTCTTCTATAAGAAGCATGGTAAAGATATGATCCTAGTTTAAATCTATGTGGATGATATCATCTTTGGATCTATAAATGAAAAGCTTTGTCAAAGATTCTCTAGGCTAATGTAGAGTGAGTATGAAATGAGCATGATGGGAGAATTGAGTTACTTTCTTGGCCTTCAAGTTAGTCAAAGAAGTGATGGTATTTTCATCAGCCAAACCAAATATGTGAATGACTTATTGAAGAAATTTGGTATGGTGGATAGCTCACCTGCATCTACACCAATGTCTACTGCAACCAAGTTGGATGAAGATAAGAAAGGCAAGAGTGTGGATATTTCAAGCTACAGAGGGATGATTGGATCATTGCTTTATTTGACTGCTAGTAGACCAGACATCATGTTTGCTACTTGTCTATGTGCTAGATTTCAAGCCAATCCAAAGGAATAACATTTAATGGTTGTGAAAAGGATTTTAAGATACTTAAAGGGAACTCCAAACTTGGGATTATGGTATCCTAAGGGAACTGGTTTTGAAGCTGTTGGATATACAGATGCAGATTTTGCTAGATGCAGGGTTGATAAGAAAAGTACTAGTGGAAGCTGTCAATTTCTTGGTCAAAGACTTGTATCCTGGTATAATAAGAAATAACAATCCGTGTCAACTTCCACAGCTGAGGCTGAATATATAGCTGCTGGAAGTTATTGTGCTCAGGTGCTTTGTATTAGAAATCAGCTAATGGACTATGGTCTAGTGTTACACAAAATTCCTATTATGTGTGATAATACTAGTGCCATATCTATAGTAGCTAATCCAGTTAATCATTCTAGAACAAAGCACATTGATGTTAGGTACCATTTTATCAGGGAACATGCTGCAAATGGTACCATTGAGCTTATTTTTATTCCAATAGAGAAACAATTAGCTGACATTTTTACTAAACCTTTGGATGAAACAACCTTCACTAGACTTGTGAGTGAAATTGGAATGCTCAATTCTTCATCCTAAGGCAAGAACTCAGCTAATGTGTTGCAGCAGATTAATTTCTAATAAATCAACCTAGTTTGATTTAATTGGAAATTAATTGAAATATGAATTATAAATATTTCAAAATCTCTGTATATTTTTTTTAAAACTCAAAAATTAACTTAGAATATTTCAAATTCTAAGTAAACTGCTTAGTTGTTAATTCACATCTTAAATGTGTAAAATTAACACAAGGCAGAATAAGAGTACTCAAAGGTATAGAGAACTGAGTTCTCGATAAGTCAAAATGACTTATCGACAAGTCATTTTAGAGTTCTCGAGTGAGTCCACGATAAGTCTATTTACAGACTTCTCCAATGACTTCTCGATAAGCTCTATTATGACTTATCGATAAGACCATGTAGAGTTCTCTAATAGTGTCAATTCACAGAGTTCTCGACAAGGATATTTTGAGACTTATCAATAACTCAGAACTAAAATTATTTAATTCAATGAATTATTTTAGACAAATACTTTTGGAAAATTTATTCTAATTTCAATTTGTTTCAATTCAAATAAATTAGCATCATTTTTAGTCCATTTTCGGATAAACTGGGCATTTATCAGAGTTCTCGATAAATCATTTCTTAGTTCTCGAAAAGAATTAATAAAATGACTTATCGAATGTACCTTTTTTAAATTCAAAATTACTTCTCGATAAGTTTAATATCAAACGTTTATTTGACTTCTCGATAAGTATTTTACTTTTTCTATAAATACCCAGACTTCTCGATTAATTTGAACTTGGAATTTTTCAAAATTCTAAGTAAACTGAATATTTATTACTTCATATCTTCAGTATATGAACTTAATAAATAACAGATCAAAAGAAGCAAAAAGTATGAAAAACTGAACAAATTTAATTCATAAATTATGTTCATAAAAATACTTTTGACATACTTTGTCTCTAATTTCTCTGACTTATTGACACATTTACATTCTTATATGATTTCTTGTTTACGTGAAAATAGGTTAGTCCAATGTTAGTAGACTAGTACATTATTTGTGTTGTTTTGAGTATGCTGATAGTGGTTAATTTATTTGACTAAATGCTGATAGGATGAGTTACTTTTTGTGTAGGGAGTACGTCCTTATTTGCATGGGGAATAGTCACTCTTTAAAGTAAACTAATATTCTTGAGTACTTGCATGGGGAATAGTAACTAGTCATTTCTAACTGTCAAATATGCTTATTACTCTTATTACCCGGGCAACTCAAGAGTCTATTGGTTTCTATCTTTACTCCCTCTATAAATTAAAACGCTTCACCCTTTATCATTCATCACCCTCCTATTCTCAACAAACATCCAATTTCAAACTCACCTCCTGTTCATCTCTCTCTCTCTCACTCAAATGGATGCCCCAGTCTTTTACAGACTTATTCATGGAGCTTACCAACCGGTCCATCATTTGGATAATGACCTAGTTTATTTTGATCCTATCGGACTTCATGTCCGTCTCAAGGGGGTTGTTTACAGCCCCTTTGATATTCCACTTGAGGTCTTTTACGAACTCTCGTGGAATGATCAAATCAGCATTCTTTTCTTTGAGATGAAAGTCTCTCTCGAGCAGGAGAGTTGAGCCAGGGTGGCTGAGCAGCAACAACTTGCTGGTCTGGAGCTGCAGGAGAGAATCATTTCTCTTACAAACTCCATGTCTAGAGCGTACGAGCGCAGGGCAAGGAGGTTGGCGGCAGAGAAGAGAAGCCCGAACTAGAGTAGTTAGGATTAGGATTTACTTGTTAAATCTATGTCTTAATGTACTATGTTTCCATTTTTAATGAAAGTTCTGATTCTTGTCTTGCAATCTCTTGTTTGTGTAATAATTACTATGTGCTTATATCTATATTAAATTTTGTCTTCTCTGCAATAATGCTTGCAACTAAAATATCTTACAATGTATTTGTCTAATGAAACTCCAAAAAGATACATTTGTTCAATACATTACAGGTCTAATACAAGACATCAACAGGGAATTCAAATAATCAATTCACAGGTATTAGTGCTAAAACTGCAGCTAAAACATTTCAAAACCAACCTACGGTTTACCCAGGCACAACAACACAAACACAAACTCAAACACAATCCCACTCAGGTGACTCTCAAAAGCCACATGTTTTATAAAAGAACAGCAATTTCATGATGTTCTTCAATTATTCTGATTGTTTGAGAAAAAGGAACTAGTATCACAAACATGGAAATTTATCAGCTTTTCATGAATATCACTAATGCACCTTCATGTGCAAAACAGTCTTAACAGACTGATAGGTTTGAGGGTAGTACTCCTGAGGGGGAGCTATCTAAATTCTCTCCAATTCAATTGGAGGTTCCTCAAGAAGGAACAACTCCCCTCATAACTCTAGCAGAAGTTGTCTTAGCAGTCAAAGCTAGAAGAACAGTTGCCTATGATAATGTCAGAAGAAGGGCAATCTTAGCACATTCAAGTGCTAGTGTGTTGCAAGACACACAAGGGTTTGAGGCTGGTGCACATGGCAGTAACCCAGTCAAATCCCCTCCAATTCAATTGGAGGTTCCCACTACAAGTGGAGGACAATACACTGTCACAACCACAGAGCAATCTGTGAGTCAAACTGTGACCCCAGTCATAGATGCTTATGCACTCATTTTTCTGGTGAAATGAGTATGATTAGCCCTATATGGTCTTCCTCTAATCATATGATCACATATTAACTCTTCTCAGCCACCTCTTATTTCTGTAGGTCAAACAACATTTGAGCCTTTCATGTGAGAATAAGAGAAAAGATTGAGAGAAAAACAGAGAATAAGAGAGGCAGGATCCTTCCTGGAAAAAGGAGAGGTAGATGAGTGTATGGATTTAGTAATCCTTGTGAGGGAACTCTGACTCTCAAAATTCATGAGACTAGTGCAGTGAGAAGTAGTGAGACTACTTATTCAAAAGAACAGAGAGCTTAGGTTTTTCCTATTCTAATCTACTTGGTAAACTCATCACTATAGACTTCACTAAAACTTGAAGCTGCTGATAGTGTTCTACATGAGCATTGACAAAAGCTTGAACAATGTGCATCTAGCTGGATCTTTCTTCTTGAAGATAATGTCAAAAAGGGGAAGAATAAATCTAAATGCCAAAACAGCTAATGGATGTTGCCAGATAATAATATTCTTTCCTTGATAGGGGGGGAAGGAAGAATAAATCTAAATACAACTCACAAAAGAAGATCAGATGGGAAAATTGGGTTCTTGGGTTCTGCATTTAGATAAAGTTTTGACATCATCAATCAGAAGTTGTGCATAATTTTATAATGAACAAGTTGGGGGAGATTGTAATATATAATAGATGATATCAAAGATTACTGGAGCTAACAATGTCATTAGCATCTATGATCATAGTACGGAGCAAATCAGATGGACATATGATCTGAGTAGAAGATTAATGAACAGTTATCTTCAGTAATCAGTTAAACTTGGGGTTAGTCTTGTTAACAGGAATGAATTTATGATAAACAATCTTCTCATAAATTGGGAGAGATTGTTGTGCAAGACATGCCTGTATCATAACTTGACAACCCTAAGATTAGTTGTATTGTAACCTTAATCTGTAATTTACACTTGTAACACTTAATGTCTATAAAATGTAAATAGAGCAAACTGGAGCAATTTTCCCTAAACAGTGTCAAGCCTAAGAATTCTATCTGGAAGAAGATCAAAAAGGTCATGCCTCAGAAGAATTATGAAGAAGCTTGGAGTTGAATAATTCTGTTTGGTGAAAAATATTCTAAGTCAAGATCTCTACAAGTCACAGAATTAGTGTTATAGAGAAGTCATTCGAGAACTCAGAAAGACCTATCGAGAACTCAGGAATTGTCTATCGAGAACTCAGGAAATGTTATTGGAGATATCGATAAGTCAGATACCCATTCGAGACCTCAGAGATATCGACAAGTATACATTCATTAAAGAACTCTGAGTTATCAATAAGCCAAAGTCCATTAGAGAACTCTGAGTTATCGATAAACCAAAATTCACTAGAGAACTCAGAGTTGTCGATAAGTCAAGTCAACAATGAAGTTTCAGAGATATCGACAAGCCAACATGCCTATCGAGATGTCGAGTTCTCTACAGCTTAATTGGAGATCTCGAAGTGAAGAAATTTCTCTAAGTACAGAATTGCAGAACAGTTCAATATCCAAGGTTGCAAATCAACAAACAATTCACACAGCTGAATTGACAAGTCTACAAAAAGCAGCTTGAGAGATGTGAAAGATTAATGGTAAAGATTAACTGACAGAGGAAGATTAAAGTAAACACGGGATGCTAAAGATATGCTAAGCCAGAAATGGAAGATTTGCATTTCTATAAATAGAAATGACAAGTGACAGTTTAGAAAAGCTAATAGCATGTTTATTATCCACTGTGTAAACCAGCAGTTAACTGAGTTATAAAGTTAACACTGGTTCTCTAGTTAGAAGTAACAATCTAGATAGAAAATCCTATATTCTTTCCCAAAAAAGAAGCTAAGTTCTAAACCAAGAACTTAGAGATTTTGTAGCAAAACACTGCTTGATTTTTAATATAAAATTAAGTGAGTTTTGAAGATCTTTGTTTTACATATTTGCATTGTTATTTATGTTTAACATCTATTCTACCAAAGCATTGATAACAACCAACTGCTAAAGCCAAAGCAAAATCAAAAAGTAAACATTTAAGCCAAAACACATTCACCCCCTGTGTTGTATTCATATCTAACAAAATTTTATAATAAATTTTCAATATAACTAAATTAAAAACCATACAATATTTTAAAATTTTGTGTAACACACGGATTTTAACTTGTACACTGTTATAAGCAGGATATATTAAAGTAAGTTTCATTTAGAATATATTAAAGTAAGTTTCATTTGATTATATCGATTCCATCATATTTCATTGCAAATTAATTTAAATTGTAAATATAAATCTAATTTTAAGTTCAAATACATTAAAATTTCAACAAATATGATATGGATTGAAAATAAATACTAAATACATCATAAATGTCGCATTAATTATATTTGAATTTCAAGCCCAAATTCAATATGAACCAGGTCGTTCGAGACCTGTCACGCACTGAAAACGGCCGTGACACTGAAAACGGCTCTGGAACACAACGTCCACGAACGAGGTTGTTTGCGGATAACTCAAGGACGAGATCGAGTATCTGATATGAAGAGGATAGTTTGGGCATTTCGCTAATGGTGAAAATGAAGGGTTTCGAGCACATAAACACAACGGATATGATGCAAATTTAAATTAAAACCAGAATAAAATCACAACTCTATGTAGGATCCATTCAAAAATAGATATTTAATTCATTGTAAGAATCTTTACCTTAAAGAATATTTAAGAGTTCATTAATGGAGGATTAATGGAGTTCCAAACCTCGTTGAAGCACCACGTACCCCGCTCTCGCGATCTACGCTCTGCGGTATCCACACGAACGCTTTTCTTGAAGGATTGATGTGTACTAGCACCCGAAAACTCCATCTCTACCTCTCTTCCTCTTTCTCCTTGAACGGCTAGGGTTTTGTAAACCATGTATCCTTATATATAAATCAGCCCTCAAAGAGTTTATATAGAGAGAAGAATGGGTTTTCAAATTATAATCTAATTATAATTAATACTAATTCGAAATCCCAATTTATTATTTAATTAAGTCACATTTAATTAATTAATAACTTTTTTCAGAATTATTTTAAGCAATTTCTTTATTTTATTTGTTTAATTAATTAAGTCATACTTAATTAATATCATAAATAGAACAAATTACCTATTTAATTTAAATTTATAATTTAAATTATTTCTCCTTCAAGCGTTCTTTGTGTGTGACCATGTAAGTTATTATTACGTTGGCAATAATTTTAATATCTCATATTAAAATTATAAATAATGAACGGCATCTAGTAATACATCATTACTACCCAAGTAATAATAATTAAATCGGTGATTCGATTAAACCTTTCGTGATAATGTACAATGTAATATAATTCCTTTAACCAAATATTATAAATTAAACTAGAGGCATGTAATGTGTCATCCTCATCATAGGTAGATTATCATATCAAATCAACATTTGAGCGTGGCCACGCATTTCATAGTCTAGCTGACACAAGAGGCCAATAATATCACTCCTAAAATAGGAGGGTTAAATCTCATCTAGATCATTCATAATTCTCATATGATTCATAATATATCCGAAATACACTTTTATCATTGCCCGATCAAAGGTAACTTTTAATGTAATCAAAGTACATTAACTCTCGTATAAAAATATAATGATTTCAAATCTAAGGACCATTACATCATTATCATAGTGAGAATTATTTATGACACAACATACATGTAGAATCTCATATTGGGTCTTATCCAGCACCATGTACATTTACATCAGCCTGTGTTTTTGACATTCGTATCACTATACCAATGATCAATGAGATGTGATCATCAGTCAACAAACACACCAGTCTTAGTGCATTATTATCGTCCCTTAATAATAATAGTCGACTAGGGACCTTTAGGAATATTGATACTATTCTCATAATCTGATTTCTAAGTCACGTACTTAGAGATATATAATTCATATTATATTTTAAGGATATTTATTAATCTAACATTTATATCGCAGTAAATTAAGACATAATAAATTATAAAGAGAATAATCGATATAACATAAACATTAATAATTTAAATTTTTAAACCTAAAATATTATAACGTTGTCTATAGGGCACCAACACTGACAATCTCTCACTTGTACGAGAGCCAATCACCCATGTCTCTAATATTCATGAAACTAATATGACCATCGTGCTTCTGCTGCCACAAAACCTTAGTCAGTGGGTCTGCAATATTATTATTACTATGTACTTTACATATATATCTCCTTGATCATTACTCTCATTAATAAGGTGATATCACCTAAGGACATGCCTAAACAGTCTCCTTGGCTATTTTGAAAGCCCCAATATATTCGGCTTCTATTATAGAATCATCAATATTTTTGTTGTGAACTATTCCAGCTAACATCACTTATATTTAGAAAAAACACAAAAATAGACATAAACACATAAGCATCGTTGTTTGTCCAAAAATTAGGTTCAGAAACTAGCATCAGTGTAACCCTTTTGCAACGAGTTATCTATCTTCTACATACACCAAAAATAAATGTTTAGTCCTCTTTAAGTACTTAAGAATATTCTTGAAAACTGTCCAGTGACCCTCACCTGGATTAGACTGGTATCTGCTTGTCATGCTCAAAGTATACGAAAAATCTGGATAAATACATATCGTTGCACACATTATAGATCTAATTACTGAATCATATGGTACTTTCTCAAATGGCCCTTATCATCTACTGATTCAGGGGGCAATTATCCTTTGAGATCACTCTCCCATGAGACATCAAAACATATCCTTTCTTTGCCTCCTGCATCCTAAAATGATGTGATACTTTATCAATATATGTACTCTGCCTATATCGATTAATCTCCTCAATCTATCTCTATAGATCTTGATCCCTAATATATAGGTAGCATCACCTAAGTCTTTCATCGAGAAACTATTTCTCAACCAATTTTTAACAGCCTATAGAGAAGGTATGTCATTTCCTATTTGTTATATGCCATCCACATATAATGCTAGGATTGTCGCATGGCTCCCACTAACCTTCTTGTAAACACATGGTTCATCTTCGTTTTGAATAGTGCTAAACTCTTTGACTGTTTCATCAAAACGAATATTCCATCCACTTGAGGCTTGCTTCAATCTATAAATAGATAGAAGCAACTTACAGACCATCTTAGCAAACTTTGGATCGACAAAACCCTCAAGTTGTATCATATATACATCCTCTTCAAGGCTCCCATATAAGAAAGCGGTTTTGACAACCATTTGCCAAATCTCATAGTCAAAGTAAGCAGCTATTGCTAGCAAAATCCTGATGGACTTGACCAGTAACTGGTGAAAAAGTCTCATCATAGTCTATACCATGAATTTGCTTGAAACCTTTTGCCACTAGTCGCACTTTCTAGGTCTGTACTTTACTATCCATGCTAGTTTTCTTTTAAAACCCACTTGCACCCTATAGGTTTTACCCTTTCTGTAATATCCGGGATATATCGTGTAATTATTTTGCTATTAAATAATTATTATGTGTTTTCAGTATCTATTCTGTGAGTTAATTGTTAAATATTATCTGTACTTGGATATTCAAAAATAATATTAATTGAGTATTTTAATTTTTATATGTCCAAAATAAAACATAGATAATTGTCATATTTTTCTAATTATTTTTATGTTGATTTATGGATTTATAAGGATCATATGAAATTTATAAAATCTTTTTCCGAGTATTTAAAATCTATTTTATAAAAACGGGAACCAACTGACGTCAACCGTTGTTACGTTTTTGGAACCCGAAACTCTTCCGAGAACTCCTTCCTAACCTAATTGTAATATTCCGAGCATATTCCATGTTTCGACTTTTTCGATCCGGCATACGGTTTATTATGCGCGGGTCCCGGCGCAATATTTTCGATACAATATTCGTTTCGGTAAATCAATAAAACCCGTATTTTCGTTAAACGGGAGCTTTTTATTAAACTATCCCAATTATCACTTCGTAGTACGTGTAACCAGGCCCTGAGACCAAGACTGTAGTACAAATTGTACTGATTTGGATAATTATCCCGAAAACCGATACCGTTTGGATCAGTTTTTATAAATAAACGTACTGTTTTATATCCGGAATGATCCAATGGGATACTAATTTTCCGTAATTATAAATAGCCTTTTTCCGTATTTTATTTCGTATCAAAATCATTTGCAGATAGTTAATTTTATAATTTTCAGAGAAAAACCCTAATTACATAAATTGTTCTAAGAATCAAACAGCAAAACGAAGGCGTTACCCATCTCTGTTTTCAAAGCTTGGGTAACCAAAACGAAGGATTTGAAGTGTTCTATCAGATTCTGAGCTTTGTTTCACTGCAGAATCAAAGGTTTATTTTCTGAAAATTTATTTATTTTCGAATTTATTTTATTAAAAATATGAATTTTTGTTCGGATGATTGTTTGTATGATTTGATGATTGCATGTTGTAGAGCTTGTTTTCCTGATGATTTCCATATGTCATACGTCTGATTTGGAGTTCAATAACATGCTCAAAAGTGGGTTTAATTTTCGAATTTCAAAATTAGGGTTTATAACCCGTATGAAAGTTTTCAATTGAAATTTGGGGGGTTTTGATTCAGGGGTTATTAGCTGTTGATTTATAGTGGGTTGTGTTCCTTATAAAATTTGCAATCGATTGATATATAGCTCGTTAACAGAGGATGCTTGAATCGAAGGGAGTTGTGTTTTAAAGATTTACGATGTTCGCCGGAAACCGGCGATGTTCTTGGCCAATTTCCGGCCAGAACAGGGATGATTAGAATGTTTTGATTGCATGAACAAGTTCCTGGTGTTGTGTAGTGTTGATCTGGAGGTGTTGGTGGGGTGAGGATGCCGGGATCGTCTTCTCCGGCCACCCCCGATTTTCCGGCGACTGAAACTGCAAAATTGCAGTTTAGTCCCTGTATTTTTGAAGATAGTGAAGTTTAGTCCCTTTAGTTTGCAAAGTTTTCAAAAATAGGATTCCTGTTTATAAAATGTTTAAAAATCATATTTCCTATTTATTTTTATTATAAAAATTCATTTTTAATTTCTGAAAATTCTGAAAATTATTATTTTAATTCCGAAAATTATTTTTAATTCAAAAATAAATCTGAATTAATTAGTTAATTAATTTCAGTTAATTTTTAATCGATTAATTGGTCAATTAATTTGGAAATTAATTGATTAATTGATTTAATTAATTTTAATTAATTTTAATTAATTATTTAATTAGATATAATTACTTAAAAATGATTTAAAAATTCTGAAAAATAGTTTCGAGCTTTAAAATATTATTCTAAATTATTTCCAAGGCTCGATAATTAGTATAAAATTGTTTCGGAGCCAGAATTGGCCAACTGAACCCTGTTTATTATTCTGAAATTGATCCAACGACCCGTTTTAATTCCGAAAAATGTTTTAAAAATCATTTTAAATATCAGAAAGCCTATTCATGACCCGAGACTTCTTTATAAATAATATATCATTGATTACGTGATGTATTATGTGCTATATGTGACTTGTTGATTGACTATCAGTCTATATATTCGGTGTTTACTTAATTATTGCATAACTTTCAATCTGTTAATCGGATTTGGGTAAAACGAAGGGTAGACAGAAGTATGTGTTGAATAGAACTCTATGAGTCGATTATTGATAGATGTTTATGATATGTGAGCAGAAGAGGCAAGGCGTAGGAAAGGGAAACAGGTAGTTGAGCAGTAAGACGATTGTGATTGGAAGTGAGTGCAGAATAGTAAGCTAGTACCAGGCAAGTGTTCTGAACTTTCTCGAGATATTGTAGTACTTGATAATCCTGTGATATTGCAAGTGCTTTGAAGCACAGAAACCTAAACCCTGATTCCAGTTATTGATCTTGAGCCATGAACCTTATTATTTCTAGACCATTGATTGTTGTATACCCAAACACGAACCTCAAGTATACGATACTACTCCACAAATACATGCAAACAAAATTCCAAACACTAAACTGAATTAATTATATACTCAAACATTGTAGCCTATGCTTTGAAAGCCCAAATCTTTGAAACCCTGAAATGTTGATTCCTTTGTTCTCCAATTCTTTCAATACCAGCATCCAAGCTTTTAAATTATCTTATTGATCCTTACAAGGATTGAAACCCTTTCATTGTTAAACACTCATTGTTGTTAATTATTCTGATTATTGTTTATTATTGCTTATTCTGTTATCATGTTAGAATTGGATTGTTTTTATAAAATTGTGGACCAGATTCGTGGTCAGACCATATAATGGTCAAGTTAGGCCAATGTGTGCCTTGGATCCAATAGTTAGAGCAATGATGTTTGCCTTACTCGGGGTTAGTGCGTGACCTATCAGCAGCCTAACCTTGGGTTTTAAATTAAAAGTATAATATCCAATTCTAAATCATAATCCATTATTCACTTGATATCATAATCATGTTCTCCTGATGATCATTATTCTCAGTTTTATCATTGTGACTTGCTGAGCTAGTTAGCTCATTTGTGCGATGTTGTTTATATTCTTTCCAGCTAAAAAGGAACCAGTTGGTAACGAGGATCCCCAGTCCAGCGCGAGAGCTAGGGGTTCAGGTTGAGAAAGCTGAGCTAGTAGGCTTCTTTTGGAATAATTTAAGCCTGTAAAAGTTTGTAATAAAGTTTAATACTCAGTTTGAGTTTGAATGGTTGGGATTTGAACGATATGTAATATAAGTAGATGTGTGGCTTGTGTGCATACTTTAACCTGTTGCGATCCGTGGTAGTTGGTAAATAGGGTCACTGCATATTATTGTTATCTTTATTATTGTTATAAGCAGGTTATAAATAAGATGTGTGTGTATGTGTGGACCCCAAACTTCTGACCCGGGTTTGGAGGGCGCCACAGGTTTGGTATCAGAGCTACAGATTATAAGTCACTGACACAAGCCTAGGTTGACGGGAATGGGTAGAGGGTTAGGATTAGAAGTAAGGAATAGAATGATAGAACGTTGAGAGGTTGAGTGTTACGGTATAACCAATAGTAGTATAATTCGTGTCGTGGTTCGAGATTCTTATATTGCGATATAATTTCAGATAGCAGCGATGGCCGACTCTTTTATTCCTGTATCAGCTGATCATTCAGAGCCTTCAGTTGGAGTGCCGTCTTCGGATCCACGTCCTGTTATTCCACCAGTGCTGGCTATACTACCTCCACCTGTATTACAGCCCGTACCACTGCAGGCTATTCCACCTCCAGGCATGAGGCCACCTATTAGAGGACCCCCACCAGCTGATTCGGATTTCACTGGGCATTCAGTTGCGAGTGCCCCATTCCAGTCTACATTGCCCCCAGTTCCTTATTACCGGTATGAGGCTCTTCTATTGGAGCGTGATTCCTTGTTGGCCCAGATCAGAGAGCTACAACATATTATTAGGACTACAGATGTTGATAGTGGTGTGAGGGAGCTTCGAGAGGAGTATCATGTAACACGAAGGGTTCTTGAGGCTAGGCTACATGGAGCTACACTACCTGGCAGAGGCCCTGATGCACTGATGGGTTGGGCTACTGAGGTGATAGAGGACTTTGAGAGGCTGGCAGGACCAGAGTTTCCTTGGAGCTGAGTCAGAGATTTAGAGAGGGAGATGCTGAGCAGTGTTGTTATGGTTATGTAGTATGTACAGTAGTGTGTAGTGTGTATCAGTAGACTTTTGAGTTATATTTATAGACTAGCTATGCTGACTAGTGAGTAGGTTGTTGTACCCTTTTTACTTTTACTTCCGAAGCGTCTTTACGCTTGTACTACCTAAAACCTTTGATCTATATATATCAGTATCTTTTTCCTTTCCAGCACTGTCATTTACTTTATCACACCTATTTTACTTTACCTTATTTATTGCACCAGTTATACCCTGTGATACCATGTACCCTGTTTTCCATGACTGTTTATATTCTGTAAAGAAGCATGCAATTTACTTAGTTACAACTGTTTTCAAAAAGAGATACCTCTGTTTTACAAAACATTTCTTTTATACAAAGATTTGATTCAAAAGCTGAATAAGTTGTTTGATTCTTTACAGAAAATGCCTCCCAGAAGAAATACCCGCACCAACACCCAGAATGAAGAAACCAACAACAATAACAACCAAGATGATATGAACCCAAATGTGAACCCAGGACCCATAGACCCAGCAATAGCCCAGATTCTTCAAATCTTGGCCCAACAAACAGTTCACCTGGCACAACAACAACAAAGAGAGACCAACCCCCAGGTAACTTTTAAAACTTTTCAGGCAGTAAACCCACCAGAATTCAAGGGTTCCTTAAAGCCAATTGAAGCAAATGTGTGGTTAAAGGAAATAGAGAAGGCATTTGCCTTAGTGAAAGTAAAGGAGGAACATAAGGTTGAGTTTGCAAGTTACTATCTGAAGAATGAAGCCACCTATTGGTGGGAAATGGTAAAGACCTTGGAAGGCACAGATGTTATTACGTGGGAAAGGTTTAAGGAATTGTTTTTAGAAAAATATTTTCCTCAGTTTATTCAGGATCAAATGGAGCTGAAGTTTTTAGAATTAAAGCAAGGGAACATGTCGGTAACAGATTATGAGGGTAAGTTTGAGGAATTGTCAAGGTATGTACCGTCGTATGTGGATACTGACAGGAAGAAAGCTAAAAGATTTCAGCAAGGTTTGAAACCATGGATCAGAGGGAAGGTAGCCATTTTTGAATTGGATACCTATGCAGGAGTAGTACAGAAGGCTATGATCGCAGAGACAGAGAGTGAGATGTTCCAGAAGGAAAAGGAAAGTTGAGGGAAGTGAGGGTCAGTCACAACCAGGGAAGTTTCCAAATTTTAAGAAGGGCAAGTTTCAGCCAGTGAGAAATTTTAATTTCAGGAGACAAAATGCTAGAGACGGAGGCCAGGGCAACCGTCCAGCTAATGTGAATCAGCCGAATCAGTTGAGATTAACTTTTCCAGATTGTCAGGTTTGTGGAAAGAAGCATGGGGGAGTTTGTAACAAGTTGAACGTGGTATGTTTCAAATGTAATCAGAAAGGGCACTATTCGAGGGAGTGCCGAAATCAGCCAGCAAGAGAGCCAGCAAGTAAGGATCAACCTATCCGGAATCCAGCAGTGAAAGTTCCAGCCATTGGATTTACGTGCTTCAAATGTGGAAAGCCAGGACATATGGCCAGGGATTGCAAGACACCAGCCCCAGTCAGGTTTAACATTGAGGATTATGGGATCTACCCCAACAGTGAATGAGACTCCAAGGGCTAGAGTTTTCGACATGTCAGTGAAGGATGCTATCCAGGATACAAATGTTATGGCAGGTACGCTCAATGTGAATTCTTTATGTGCCAAAGTGTTAATAGATTCGGGAGCAACTCGATCGTTTATTTCACAAGATTTTGTTAGCAAGTTAACTTGTCCAGTAGAGTATTTAAATGAAATAATGACTGTGGAATTAGAAAACCAAGAGCGTGTAACTGTGAATCAAGTTTGTGGGAATTGTGAGGTTGAGATTTCTGGTAGTAAGTTTTGTGTAGATTTGATACTATTTAAGTTAGGAGACTTTGACGTTATATTAGGGATGGATTGGTTATCTAGGCACGATGCCCAGATAGATTGTCGAAATAAGAAGGTAATGGTGAAAATGCCAGACGAAATGATAGTAACATTCAAGGGTCAAAAACAAGTAAAGAAGTTCTTAACGATGATTCAAGCCAAGAAGTTAATACGACAAAGATGTGAGCATTTCATGGCATATGTGATTGACAGAAGTCAAGAACCAACAAAACTTGAAGATATTTCAGTTGTGAATGAATTTCCAGACGTATTTCCTGATGAGTTACCAGGACTTCCTCTAGATAGAGAAATTGAATTTCTGATCGATTTAGCACCTGGAACAGAACCAGTATGCAAGGCCCCGTACAGAATGGCTCCTGTTGAGATGAAAGAGCTAGCGAAGCAATTGTAAGAGCTGTTAGAAAAAGGAGTAATCAGACCCAGTGTATCCCCGTGGGGAGCCCCGGTATTATTTGTTAAAAAGAAAGATGGAAGCATGAGACTGTGCATCGACTATAGGGAGTTCAACAAGCTGACAATCAAGAACAAGTATCTGTTACCCAGAATTGACGATTTGTTCGACCAGTTGAAGGGAGCCATGTATTTTTCAAAAATTGATTTAAGATTAGGATATCATCAACTAAAGATCAAGCCAGAAGATATACCAAAGACAGCTTTCAGAACAAGGTATGGACATTACGAGTTTTTAGTGATGTCTTTTGGATTGACCAATGCCCCGGCAGCGTTTATGGACCCGATGAACAAAATTTTCAAGGAGTATTTAGATAAGTTTGTTATTGTGTTTATAGATGATATTTTAATCTATTCAAAGACGGAAGAGGATCATGCGGAACATGTGAGAACGGCTTTGGAGATTTTAAGGAAAAAGAAGTTATATGCTAAATTCTCGAAGTGTGAGTTTTGGCTACAGGAAGTTCAGTTCTTAGGGCACATAGTTAGTAATAAAAGGATCAAAGTGGACCCGGCAAAGATCGAGGCAATTACGAATTGGGAGAGACCGAAAACACCCACCGAGGTAAGAAGTTTCTTAGGATTGGCGGGATTTTATCGTCGATTTGTTCAAAATTTCTCGAGGATGGCCACACCATTAACAAAGCTTACACGAAAGAATGAGAAGTTTATATGGAACGACAAATGCGAGGAAAGTTTTCAGGAGTTGAAGCGACGATTGATCACGGCACCTATTTTGTCACTTCCAGACGATCAAGGGAATTTCATAATTTATAGTGATGCTTCTCACAAAGGATTAGGATGTGTTCTAATGCAGCACGAAAAGGTGATTGTGTATGCGTCAAGGCAATTGAAACCACATAAACAGAAGTATCCTACTCATGATTTGGAGCTAGCAGCCATAGTTTTCGCTTTGAATATTTGGAGACATTATTTGTATGGAGAAAAGTGCGAGATTTTCACGGATCACAAAAGCTTAAAATATATATTTACCCAGAAGGAACTTAATATGAGGCAAAGGAGATGGTTAGAGTTGATCAAAGATTATGATTGCTCGATTAATTATCATCCCGGTAAAGCGAATATGGTAGCAGACGCATTGAGTCGGAAGGAAAGGTTGAATGTGTTATTAGTACCTGAAGACATATATAAGGAATTTCAGAAATTGGAATTGGATATTAGAGTTTGCAAGCCTGAGGAAGTAAAAGTGTACAATATGATTTTCCAACCGGAATTATTAGAGAAAATAAAGAAATGTCAGGAAGATGTAATGAATCAAGATATAAATCGTTTGGTAGGGGAAGAGTTATACACGCAGAAAGATGACCAAGGTATTCTGAGGTTTTCATCTAGAATTTGGATTCCACCTGTGACAAAGTTAAAGAATGAAATTCTACAGGAGGCACATAATTCAAGGTATTCCATCCATCCAGGAAGTACCAAGATGTATAGAGATTTAAAGAAGAATTATTGGTGGCCAGACATGAAGAGGGAAATTGCGGAATGGATTAGCAAATGTTATACCTGTCAGAGAGTTAAAGCAAAGCATCAGAGACCAAGTGGATTGTTACAGCCATTGGAGATTCCAGAGTGGAAATGGGAACATATTGCCATGGATTTCATAGTTGGATTACCAAGGACAAGGGCTAATCATGATGCCATTTGGGTTATAGTGGATAGACTTACCAAGTCAGCTCATTTTCTGCCTATAAATGAAAGATTTTTGCTCGACAAGTTAGTCCATATGTACCTAAAGGAAATTGTAGTTCGTCATGGAGTTCTAGTGTCTATTGTATCTGATCGAGATCCAAGATTTAATTCAGGATTTTGGAAGAGTTTTCAAGAATGTTTAGGAACAAAATTGAATATGAGTACGGCCTATCACCCGCAGAAGGACGGCCAAAGTGAAAGAACGATCCAGACAATCGAGGACATGTTACGTGTTTGTGCTATTGATTTCGAAGAAAGTTGGGACGAGCATTTACCCCTGGTAGAGTTTGCTTATAACAACAGCTATCATGCCAGCATTGGGATGCCACCCTATGAAGCCCTTTATGGACGCAAATGTAGATCTCCAATATATTGGGACGAAGTAGGAGAACGCAAAATACTTGGACCTGAATTGGTGCAGCAGACAAAAGAAATTGTTGAAATTATCCAGAAGAGATTGATAGCCGCCCAAGATCGTCAGAGGAAATATGCAGATCAGTTAAGGAAGGACATGGAATTTGAAGAAGGAAGTTTGGTATTACTGAAAGTATCACCATGGAAAGGACTAACGAGGTTTGGAAAGAAAGGGAAGCTAAGCCCAAGATATGTCGGACCTTTTGAGATCCTAAAGCGCGTTGGCAAAGTAGCTTACAAGTTAGCGTTACCACCACACATGGAGCACATTCACAATATTTTTCACGTATCGATGCTCAAGAAATATAATCCAGACTCCAGGCATGTAATAGAATATGAGCCAATAGAGCTTCAGGCAAATTTGTCTTATGTAGAGAGTCCGATAGAGATTTTAGAGGAGAGAGAGAAAGTATTGAGAAATAAAGTGGTAAAGTTAATAAGAGTATTATGGAGAAACCCAAAGGTTGAAGTGTCAACCTGGGAATTAGAAAGTGATATGAGATAAAAGTACCCTCATTTGTTTTCTTAGGAGATTCTGAGGACAGAATCCTTTTAAGGGGGAAGGATGTAATATCCGGGATATATCGTGTAATTATTTTGCTATTAAATAATTATTATGCGTGTTCATTATCTATTCTATGAGTTAATTGTTAAATGTTATCTGTACTTGGATATTCAAAAATAATATTAATTGAGCATTTTAATTTTTATATGTCCAAAATAAAACATAGATAATTGTCATATTTTCCTATTTATTTTTATGTTGATTTATGGATTTATAAGGATCATATGAAATTTATAAAATCTTTTTCCGAGTATTTAAAATCTATTTTATAAAAACGGGAACCAACTGACGTCTACCGTTGTTACATTTTTGGAACCCGAAACTCTTCCCAGAACTCCTTCCTAACCTAATTGTAATATTCCGAGCATATTCCATGTTTCGACTTTTTCGATCCGGCATACGGTTTATTCTGCGCGGGTCCCGGCGCAATATTTTCGATACAATATTCATTTCTGAAATCAATAAAATGCGTATTTTCGATAAACGGGAGCTTTTTATTGAACTATCCCAATTATTACTTCGTAGTACGCGTAACCAGGCGCTGAGACCAAGACCGCAGTACAAATTGTACTAATTTGGATAATTATCCCGAAAACCGATACCGTTTGGATCAGTTTTTATAAATAAACGTACCGTTTTATATCCAGAATGATCCAACGGGATACTAATTTTCCGTAATTATAAATAGCTTTTTTCCTTATTTTATTTCGTATCAAAATCATTTGCAGATAGTTAATTTTATAATTTTCAGAGAAAAACCCAAATTACATAAACTGTTCTAAGAATCAAACAGCAAAACGAAGGCGTTACCAATCTCTGTTTTCAAAGCTTGAGTAACCAAAACGAAGGATTTGAAGTGTTCTATCAGATTCTGAGCTTTGTTTCACTGCAGAATCAAAGGTTTATTTTCTGAAAATTTATTTATTTTTCAAATTTATTTTATTAAAAATATGAATTTTTGTTCGGATGATTGTTTGTATGATTTGATGATTGCATGTTGTAGAGCTTGTTTTCCTGATGATTTCCATATGTCATACGTCTGATTTGGAGGTCAATAACATGCTCAAAAGTGGGTTTAATTTTCGAATTTCAAAATTAGGGTTTATAACCCGTATGAATGTTTTCAATTGAAATTTGGGGGTTTTTGATTCAGGGGTTATTAGCTGTTGATTTATAGTGGGTTGTGTTCCTTATAAAATTTTCAATCGATTGATATATAGCTCGTTAACAGAGGATGCTTGAATCGAAGGGAGTTGTGTTTTAAAGATTTACGATGTTCGCCGGAAACCGGCGATGTTCTTGGCCAATTTCCGGAGAACAGGGATGATTAGAATGTTTTGATTGCATGAACAAGTTCCTGGTGTTGTGTAGTGTTGATCTGGAGGTGTTGGTGGGGTGAGGTTGCCGGAATCGTCTTCTCCGGCCACCCCCGATTTTCCGGCGACTGAAACTGCAAAATTGCAGTTTAGTCCCTGTATTTTTGAAGATGGTGAAGTTTAGTCCCTGTAGTTTGCAAAGTTTTCAAAAATAGGATTCCTGTTTATAAAATGTTTAAAAATCATATTTCCTATTTATTTTTATTATAAAAATTCATTTTTAATTTCTGAAAATTCTGAAAATTATTATTTTAATTCCGAAAATTATTTTTAATTCAAAAATAAATCTGAATTAATTAATTAATTAATTTCAGTTAATTTTTAATCGATTAATTGGTTAATTAATTTGGAAATTAATTGATTAATTGATTTAATTAATTATTAATTGATTTTAATTAATTATTTAATTAGATATAATTACTTAAAACTGATTTAAAAATTCCGAAAAATAGTTTCGAGTTTTAAAATATTATTCTAAATTATTTCCAAGGCTCGATAATTAGTATAAAATTGTTTCGGAGCCAGAATTGGCCAACTAAACCCTGTTTATTATTCCAAAATTGATCCAACGACCCGTTTTAATTCTGAAAAATGTTTTAAAAATCATTTAAAATATCAGAAAGCCTATTTATGACCCGAGACTTCTTTATAAATAATATATCATTGATTACGTGATGTCGATTATTGATAGATGTTTATGATATATGAGTAGAAGAGGCAAGGCGTAGGAAAGGGAAACAGGTAGTTAAGGAGTAAGACGATTGTGATTGGAAGTGAGTGCAGAATTGTAAGCTAGTACCAGGCAAGTGTTCTGAACTTTCTCGAGATATTGTAGTACTTGATAATCCTGTGATATTGCAAGTGATTTGAAGCACAGAAACCTAAACCCTGATTCCAGTTATTGATCTTGAGCCATGAACCTTATTCTTTTTAGACCATTGATTATTGTATACCCAAACACGAACCTCAAGTATACGATACTACTCCACAAATACATGCAAACAAAATTCCAAACACCAAACTGAATTAATTATATACTCAAACATTGTAGCCTATGCTTTGAAAGCCCAAATCTTTGAAACCCTGAAATGTTGATTCCTTTGTTATCCAATTCTTTCAATACCAGCATCCAAGCTTTTAAATTATCTTATTGATCCTTACAAGGATTGAAACCCTTTCATTGTTAAATACTCATTGTTGTTAATGATTCTGATTATTGTTTATTATTGCTTATTCTGTTATTATGTTAGAATTGGATTGTTATTATAAAATTGTGGACTAGATTCGTGGTCAGACCATATAATGGTCAAGTTAGGCCAATGTGTGCCTTGGATCCAGTAGTTAGAGCAATGCTGTGTGCCTTGCTCGGGGTTAGTGCGTGACTGATCAGCAGCCTAACCTTGGTTTTTAAATTAAAAGTATAATATCCAATTCTAAATCATAATCCATTGTTCACTTGATATCATAATCATGTTCACCTGATGATCATTATTCTCAGTTTTGTCATTGTGACTTGCTGAGTTCGTTAGCTCATTTGTGCGATGTTGTTTATATTCTTTCCAGCTAAAAAGGAACCAGTTGGTAACGAGGATCCCCATTCCAGCGCGAGAGCTAGGGGTTCAGGTTGAGAAAGCTGAGCTAGTAGGCTTCTTTTGAAATAATTTAAGTCTGTAAAAGTTTGTAATAAAGTTTAATACTCAGTTTGAGTTTGAATGGTTGGGATTTGAACGATATGTAATATAAGTAGATGTGTGGCTTGTATGCATACTTTAACCTATTGCGATCTGTGGTAGTTGGTAAATAGGGTCACTGCATATTATTGTTATCTTTATTATTATTATAAGCAGGTTATAAATAAGATGTGTGTGTGGACCCCAAACTTCTGACCCGGGTTTGGAGGGCGCCACACTTTCGATTGGAACAACTAAAGTCCATACTTTATTTTGATACATGGATTATGTTAGGTCACACACACTGTAGAATGGGGTTGAATACAGTGTCTAGCACAATCAAATCGAATTAAGAACACAAGTATGAAACATAAAATAATCTTATTAATAGAACAGTATTATAATGGAACCGTCCTCTCTCAATGATGAACAAATCTCACGAGAGCTGCTAGGATTACAATGAATAATATTCTCGAATTAGATAACACATATAGTGTAAACCCTATGTTGTGTTTATATAGACACACAATTACAAGATAATCTTCTAATTGATATCGAACATAAGTCTGCATCCTAAAATATATCAACTAGTTATCTTTTCTTCCAAGTATTCTATTCTTCATAGAATTCTTCTTCATGCATATCTCTTCTTGTTTAATCTCGATCTTCTTTTCTTTCAATCAGCCACCTTCTTTATCTGAAAGTATCCTTAAGTTCTGATATTATCTCCTGATAAATATCTTCTGATAACTTAAGTCCTGACTTCAGTATAAGTAATGATTTCCAGTTAAGTCCTGATTTGTCCTGTTAGTTAAGATCTGAAAACTAAACACAAATCATCATTAGACATGACATCACAAATATATCTAACAATCTCCCCCAACTTGTAAATTAGCATAATATACAAGTTTAACAGATATTTGATGATGTCAAAAACATTAAGTACAAATGCATGAGAATTTAACTAGATAAGTACAACTCATAGTCTTTATAGCTTTTACCATCCTTAAAGTCTGATATCAGCTTCAGTCTGTATATTCTTCAAAATTTGAGCAGTTATAGATCTTTGACTTGGCTTCAGTGAATGATCTCTTTAATATCAGGAGTTGTTCTGAAATAGTTCCTCAACAAACTTCTCTTAGCATATTCAAGTTCATTTTGCATCCTCCTTTTTGCATCTTTAAGTTCAACTGTATCTTCACCTTTTTGGAAGATAGCAGCACTGAGATCATTTATTTTTGCTTTCCTTATATCCTGATATAGTCTGATGATATAGGCTTTATCAGACTCTAGATTGAATTCAAGTCCCTTAATACCAGAAAATGTAGTGATGATTTTTGCAGTATTAGGCTTCATTTCAACAATATCACCATTGTGATCTCTGTACTTAGGAAAGTATGGCCTGTCAGACTTTACAGAGTAAAGTTTCTTCTGCCTTTGAATATCAGATTTTAAATAACTGGCAGCACCATCTGTTGATCTGTTCTTCACTTGAAGTAGAAATAGAACATGTTCCAGTTCTTCAAAATACTTCAATCTAATAGCATTCTTCCTGATCTGGAATACCCTCCCATCCGTCATAAAATATAACATGATATTTTCTTTCAAAAGAAAGTGGTAAACCATTTGTACAGACTCCGATTGATTCAATCTTTCAGGAGTTGTTCCTACTCCTGGTTCATTTAAGGAAGTTGGATCATTGGTAGTATTATTTAATCTCTTCTCTTTAGAACTACCCAATCCTGATTTGTCTCTAGCTTCCTTTCCTCTAATAACTCTTGCATCAAAACCACTTGATGTAGTCTTCAAAAGTTGAGTAAACTGTTGAGCTTTGGTAAAACCAGGTAGTAGCATCCTTGAAGGTTTAATATGAGCAATGTCAGAGGTTTTCTTTTCTTTATCTTCTGATATCAATCCAACTTGAGCTATGTCAGAGGTTGCTTGCTTCACTGTAATATCAGATTTTACTAAAACCTGATCTTGAACAACATGAGCTATGTCAGAGGTTGTTTGAATATTCTTTTTCTTCAAAATCAAACTAGTATCTTCATCAGATTTTGCCTCCGGATCCATGATCGGCATATATACCTTTACAGGTTCATCAATTTTTTCTTTGCCCTTGGATCTAGGATCAACTTCCACTTGTGATTTGAACTTGGCCTTAAATGCCTCAGTATCTGTCCTCTTTTTGATCACAATGCCCTTAGGCTTAGGTGCCTTCTTTTCCATGACTTGAGCTTTAGACTTTGACTTGACATTTTCTGCTTTAAGTCTGGCTTCTTCTTCCTTCAGACTTTCAATATCCATGCCTGGATTGTCTTTTAGGAATAGCCTTTTGGAAATCTTTTCATCAAGTTCTAGATGTTCACTAGAACTTATCCTTTTACCAGTATCAGAACTTATTCTTCTCCCAGTATCAGAACTTGTTCTTTGACTTGTAGTTCTAGCTTTGCTTGATGAAAATCCTTTGCCTTGATCATGACCTCTACCCCTTTCAGAGTTTCCCTGGTCTTCATGATCATCATCCTTACCTTTTAGTGGTTGATCAATTTTGCATTTGGACTTCATCACTTTCTCCCCCTTTTTGGCATCAGCAGGTAGAAGAAGAGAGACAAGCAATTCCACTGAGTATTGGATCTCATTGAGTTGAGTTTTCTGAGAAGCTTGATTCTTTAGAATTTCAGAAATCTGATCTTGTTGCTTCTCCTGAGTCTTTTCAGTATACCCAATTCGGTCAAAGGCTGGCTTAAAAAATCTGTTCTTTTCCAATTTTACATACATATCTTGTTGGATTAGTGATTCTTGAATTTTGTTCACCTTGTCATGAGTTATTGAGTGTTGACCTTGAAGGTGTCTTGTACTCAATGCAGTAACTCTCAGCTGTGCCTTGAAATCATCATTTATCAGCATTTCATCAGCTTTGGCCAGGTGCTCAGCAAGTATGTTCTGAGTTGGAACAAAATCAATTGTGTTCCACTCCTTAGTCCACTCCTTTCCTCTAGGAGTTTCACTCCAAGGTACTGGTGC
The DNA here is from genome assembly GCF_009905375.1 of Apium graveolens. NCBI lineage: Eukaryota > Viridiplantae > Streptophyta > Magnoliopsida > Apiales > Apiaceae > Apium > Apium graveolens. The sequence goes on along the minus strand of NC_133657.1, from coordinate 100,030,098 downwards.
ATCCTCTCTAACAAACTTCTTGATTAGATCAGCTTTGGATAGAGCTTGTTGAGGTGTATGTCCAGATGGACCAGCTGCATCAGCATCTATATTTGTAGCAGCTTCACCAGTAATTTCAGCATTGTCAGCATCAGAACTTACAGAGCCTGCAGTATCAGCATCCTCTGATAGAATAATAGTATGTGAGGCTATAGAGGTTTCAACATCATCCTCTAAATTCTGATCTGCAACTAAGTTCTGATCAACATCCAAATTTTGATGCCCACCTACAATCTGATCTTCATTATCTAGATTCAGAACTGGTGTTGTAGGAATATCTGCATTGAAATCAGCATCTAGAAGTGGTATTGTTGATGGAGTAACTTGAGTGGGTGGAGCTTCCAAGTACAGAACATCAGGTACAACCAAGTTATGAATATCTATTTCATCACTTGTACCTGGATCTTCAACATGTACTGGATCATTAATAGGAGACACATGAGGTGTAGGAACTTGCTCTGGAATATCCTCTTATTCTTGAATAGGAGACTTGTGAGCTGATTCAGCAGTGGGAAGTAATTCAATTATTATAGGTTCTGTTGGGATCAGAGATTCCTGACCCCCTTCCTTAGCTGCTGCTTCCAGGATTTCTTCAGAGTGTGATGATTCACTTACAGCCCTCCTGGCTCTTTGCTCTCTTTGCTGAAGTTGAGACTTTGGGAGCTTCGTCATCAGTATTTAGCTTTCTAAGCCTTTTGAGGGGCCTAGAACTCCCAGTTTCAGTATCTTTCTGAGAATAGATCTTCTCAGCTTCAACAACAACAGGTTCTGATAGTGGAACCTGTTCCTCATTATCTGACTCATCTCTCAGAATAATTCTCCTTCTCTTCTGATGAGACTAAGGCACAGTCTGTGTCCTCTTTGGTTTTGAAGATGAAGGCTTCACTGGATGTGGTGAAGGTTGTGGTTGAGTTTGAGGTTGGTGAGAGATGGTATGTTCTGATGGCTGTTGTGTTGGTTGTGATGAGTTGGTGGGTTGGACATCAGGATAGACAGATGTATAAGTTTGTGGATCAGCATTTACCAAGATTTGTTTTACTGACTGAGGAATCTGTAAGGGTTTCAACACTTGTTTCTTATTGTCAGCATTTAACAAATCATTAAAGGCCCTTTTTGCAAGCTTAAAGGGTGAAATTAAATCACTAGCTGGATGGGGTTCATCAGCACAACAATAAGTATATATAAGATGACAGAATCTAGCAAAGTATACTACATTCATATCCTCTGTCATCCTATCCCCTATAAAACCTAGCACATCACTTACAAAATCAAAATGAGTTTGATGGATAAGGGCATACCCGATTTGCTGACTCATGATGGGAATAGCATCAAAGTTGGAGCATTTATTGGCGAATGCCTTGGTGATACAATCAAAGAAAAAGCTCCATTCCTTTCTGATATTTGATCTTTTCAGTTGACCCAGCTTTCCCAAACTTTTCTCATAGCCCAGACTAGCCATAAGCTGTTATAAAACAGGATCCTCCACTGTTGAGAATGTACAACCTTCAGGTAAGTGGAGAGCTTTACGAACTGCTCCTGGAGTCAACACATGCTCGACATCTCCTGATGTAAAAATTATGCTTGGTGAACCAGCAACACCATCATTATCAAAAAGCCCAGTTCGCCAAAATGTCAGCACTTGATTGCTTGAAATAGTTTGAGGTTGGGTCAAAGCATACCCAATCTCGCTATTGGCTAATAAATCTTGCACAAAGTGCAGATCTAATGGAGCTTCAGCCTTATTCAAGATTGTAGCATAGTTATTTGGTACAAACTTGGCTCCATCAACAATTAAATCCTTGGGCGCCATAAAAAATAAGTGAGAAGTTAAAGTTCCTGAAAGGTGTTTGAGAACATGTCTGTATAGAAAACCGTCGGAAAATATGAGAGAATAAGAAAAAGAGAGAGAGAGTTAATAGAATAGAAATGTGAATAAAAGAGTTGAAAATCTTTTATCTCTTTTACTTAGACAACCCATGTGACAATAGTTATTGAGAAGTGGAACATACCTTACACCTGTCAGCCATGCAGTAGTTAAGACAAGAGTTAATGGGCACAGTAAATAAGTAATAATTACTTTGCACGTTCAGTTTTTCAAAAAGAAACTGTTCCCACTAAATAAATGATTATTACTGCTTTATCTAACATAATCCAATATTCTAAAAAATATAATCATTCAAGTATTGACTTAAAAGTAAACCAAGTAAATAAATACTGCCACGTCAGCATCAAAACTTGAATATTATCAGAATTTAAAAGTCATCAGAATCTTGCTCTTTAACTCAAAAGGTGAATGTGTAATTCTATAATTCTTCACATAAATACTGATATGATTTCAACAAAATTAATCATCAGAACTTTCATCAAAACTGGTCCTCAGAATTTATGCAACTGACACTTAAACTGTTCATCTAAAACAACATTGATCACCACCGTAATTTTCATCATTCATATGGAGTGTAAGTGTGTGCATTAAGCTAAATATCAGACAAAAAGTAAAGTCTAATTCACTTCAGTATATCTTAGAAATAAGGCATAACTAAGAACTTTGCTTAAAATATGTCATTAGTCTGAAGCCTACTATAGAATGAGTTCATGCATGAGTCCACCTCAACTGTTTTGTGCTCATTTTATGCATCTTTTGAAATTCCTTTTTACAATGGCTTCTCAGTGTAAGTGAGTCACGACTCCTTATCAGAATTTATGCTATTATCAGAGTATTTCTCCAGTAATCAGAGAATGTGAAAAGTCACCAAGAATATATTATTTTGCTTTTCTAATGCATATTACTTAATACCAGCAATGCATTTGGGTCTTCCCTTCCACATACATTTTTCTCTAGATCTCAAAGGAGTACCTGATATTTATTTATATTCTTTTTTTTTATAAGTGAGGCTTATCGGCACTTAGTACATCCATAAGATTTACCAATATCAGAACTTAACAGATAAGAAGCACTATTCTAGTTTTTGACTTAGTAATAAGATACACAAAGTAAACCTAACCAAGCTCAGTATCAGAATTTGCTTATGTTAAAAGATTTCCACATAAACAATTACTTCAAACATGGAATCTTTAGTATATTAAAGACTACTAGGTCAGCATCTAGCACAGTTATCCTCATTGGATTGAATAGTCATAAAAACATTCATATCACTATCAGAGTTTAGAAATTCACATCAGACAACAATCAGCACTTAGAAAATTTCAATTTAAGCACAGAATACACAAAGATAGTAATATCTGTAAATACTGATCATAAAGTCTGACGTATCAGAACATAAACTAAGCAGATTTAGAGAAAGAACCTGAAACCATTCCAAGTTCATTTACCAATCTTGTAAAAGTAGCTTCACACAGTGGTTTTGTGAAGATGTCTGGTAGTTATTGATCTGTTGGAATAAAGTGCAATTCCACTGTACCCTCCATCACATGTTCCCTTATGAAGTGGTACCTAATGTTGATGTGCTTTGTCATTGAGTGTTGAACTGGATTACCTGTCATAGCAATAGCACTTTGATTATCACAGTAAATAGGGATTTTAGAATATGTTAACCCATAATCCAGTAACTGATTCTTCATACAAAGAATATGTGCACAACAGCTTCTTGCAACAATGTATTCTGCTTCTGCAGTTGATGTGGAAATTGACTTTTGTTTCTTGCTAAACCAAGAAACCAATCTGCCTCCAAGAAATTGGCAGCTTCCACTTGTGCTTTTCCTGTCAATTTTGCATCCTGCAAAATCTGCATCTGAGTAACCTATTAGCTTAAAGTCTGTTTCTCTAGGATAGCACAATTCCAAATCAGTTGTACCCTTAAGGTACTTGAAAATTCTTTTTACAGCTGTTAAGTGAAGTTTTCTTGGATTTGCTTGAAATCTTGCACAAAGACAGGTAGCATACATGATATCAGGTCTACTTGCAGTTAGATAGAGTAGTGAGACAATCATACCTCTGTAATCAGTAATATCTACTGATATACCAGTATCCTTATCCAATTTTGTTGCAGTGGCCATAGGAGTGGATGCACTTGAACAGTCTTGCCTTCCAAATTTCTTCAACAAATTTCTGGTGTACTTAGATTGACAAATAAAAGTTCCTTCTTCATTCTGCTTGACTTGAAGGCCCAGAAAATAGCTAAGTTCTCCCATCATACTCATTTGATATCTTGACTACATTAGCTTGGCAAACCTTTTACACAGTTTGTCATTTGCAGAGTCAAAAATGATATCATCAACATATATATGCACCAAAAGTAAGTTTTTTCCATGGTTGAGATAGAATAAAGTTTTATCAATTGCCCCTCTGTTAAATCCACTTTCCTGAAGAAACTGAGCTAATGTCTCATACCATGCTCTTGGAGCTTGCTTAAGGCCATAAAGTGCATTATCAAGTCTGTAGACATGATGAGGAAATTTTGAATCTAAAAACCTGGAGGTTTTTCAACATATACTTTTTCTTCCAATTCTTCATTAAGAAAATCACTTTTCACATCCATTTGAAAGACTTTAAACTTTTTGTGAGCAGCATAAGCCAAAAATATCCTTATGGTTTCCAATCCAGCAACTGGTGCAAATGTTTCATCATAATCAATTCCCTCCTATTGAGAATATCCTTTTGCAACCAACCTTGCTTTATTCCTTGTAATTATGCCATCACTATCAGTTTTATTTCTGAACACCCATTTTGTACCAACAACAGATCTGTTCTTTGGTCTTGGCACTAGGGTCCAGACTTTATTTCTTTTAAATTCATTTAACTCTTCCTGCATTGCTTGTACCCAATCAGCATCTTGAAGAGCTTCTTCAATTTTCTTTGGTTCAGTATGAGAAAGAAAAGAGTGATAGAGACATTCATTTGATGTTGTTGTTCTAGTTCTTATACCTGCTTCAGGATCTCCAATAATCAAGTCAGGTGTATGTGCTTTAGTCCACTTTCTTGCAGATGGAAGATTATCTCTAGAACTGGATGCTCCCCCATGATCCATGCTATCTCCATCAACATTTTCTGATGCTCCCCCTGAAATTATGCTCTCTTAGTTGGATTCTTCAGAATTTGAGTTTCCAGAATTATCAGAACTTGGCCCATCAGAACTTGATGAATCAGAACTTGAAGAGACTGTTCTAGGTTCTGATGCTTCTTAAGATGTGGTTGTATCTTCAATTTGCTCCCCCCTGCACAGGTGCATTTTCCTTTGGCGTAGTTTCCACAGTTTCAATAACATCAGAATTTAACCCATCAGAGTTTGCAGTATCAGGATTTAGACTGTCAGGATTTACAAAATCAGAATTTAAAACTTCATTCTCAAATCTCAACTGATCATGATCTTTGAAATCTTCAAGTCCAGTAATCTTCTTATCATCAAAAGAGACATTGATAGATTCCATGACAACCCTTGTTCTTAAATTGTAGACTCTGAAGGCTTTTGTGGAAAGTGGATATCCAACAAAAATTCCTTCATCAGCTTTTAGATCAAATTTGGATAGCTGTTCTGGATGAGTCTTAAGAACAAAACACTTGCATCCAAATACATGAAAGTACTTCAGATTTGGCTTCTTTTTCTTCACCATCTCATATGGTGTCTTTCCATGCTTGTTGATAAGTGTTGCATTCTTAGTAAAACAAGCAGTTTGCACAGCTTCAGCCCAAAAGTAGGTTGGTAACTTTGCTTCATCAAGCATAGTTCTTGCAGCTTCAATAAGAGTTCTATTCTTTCTTTCAACAAATCCATTTTGTTGTGGAGTTCCAGGAGCAGAGAATTCCTGTTGTATTCCATGGTCTTTGCAGAACTCTTCCATAATCATATTCTTGAACTCAGTGCCATTATCACTTCTTATGATTTTCACAGAGTCTTTGACCAATTTATCCAGTTATTTGACATGATCAATCAAGATAGATGCAGTTTCACTTTTTGTATGCAAGAAATACACCCATGTGTATCTGGTAAACTCATCTACTATGACCATAGCATATTTCTTCTTTGCAATAGACATGACATTCACTGGACCAAATAGATCAACATGTAGTAGGTGATAAGGCTCAAGAATTGAAGATTCAGTCTTGCTCTTGAATGAAGATTTTCTTTGTTTTGCTTTTTTACATGAATCACAAAGGCCATTAGGAGCAAATACTGATTTTGGCAGTCCTCTCACAAGATCTTTCTTGACTAGTTCATTTATATTGCTGAAATTTAAATGAGAGAGTTTCTTGTGCCAATCCCAGCTTTCTTCAATTGATGCTCTACTTAACGGACAGATTGTAAAACCATCCGAATTTGTTAAAAGCTTGGCTTCATAAATGTTACCATGCCTGTATCCTTTCAGAACAACTTTGCCTTTAGATTTGATTACAACTTCACAATATTCTTCAAAGAAATCCACATGATAACCTCTGTCACAGATTTGACTAACACTTAGCAGATTATGTTTAAGTCCTGGGACTAGAGCTACTTTTTCAATGATGACATTCCCAAGATTGATATTGCCATATCCCAGAGTTTTTCCCATGTTGCTATCTCCATAAGAAACACCTGGGCCAACTTTCTCCACAAAGTCTGATAGCAGGGCTTTATTTCCAGTCATATGTCCTGAACATCCACTGTCCAGAACTAGGATGTTTTTCCTGTTGCCCTGCAATCACAAAGACCACTAATGATTAGTTTTAAGGGCCCAAACTTGCTTGGATCCTTTGGCCTTATTAAGTTAACATTTACAGTGGATTTAACATTAGAGTTTATGTTAACATTGTTCTTATCAGAATTTACAGTATCAGACTTTGCATCAGAACCTACACTAGAAGGAATAATGCTAACTTTCTTTAAAGAAGGTTTTATTTGATAATAATCATAGTACAAACTATGATATTCCTTACAAGTATAAATGGAATGCCATAAACTACCTTAATGAAAATAATGATTTTGTGGCCTATATCTAACAGACTGACTCTTAACTCCTGATTTTGAAGGTAAGGAGTTTATGTTTTTATTCTTCCTGCGAAAAGAAGCCAGATGGTTAGAATTTCCACAGTTATAACATTTCTTTCTAGGAGCATTAGGAACAGGCTTATAATCATTGCTTTTATTCACACCTTCCTTTCCATTCCTATTTTTTCTAGGTGGCTTTACCTTGTTTACATTCTTAACGTTTTTCAGCTTATGCTTAAGCTGCTTCTTTGTCATTAAGCCTATGTTAACTTCAGTTGGCTTATCCTGTTTTGGCTTATCAGAAGTTAATTTCTCTTTAACTTCTGATTTATCAATATCAGACTTTACAACTACAAACTTAACAGGATTTACTGTAATGCCCCCAAATCCGGGGTCAGAGGATTTGGTCGTCACTATAAAATCTCAATCCAAATTAACCTGTTAAATCAAAATGCAAATGCCAGCGGAAGATGTTTAGCAAAAATGACCCCAACTAATCCAAATCTTTTAAGCTTACAGTTCTAGAAACAAGAATTCCAAATTTCACAAATAAATTTTTCACTTTCTTCTAAAACTCTTTTCAATAAATCTCAATCTCAAAACTAAACCCACTAGTATAACTTCGAAATGAAGTATACTAGGCCCAAGTAAAATATACAACTATAATATAACATAACATAAACAACTTTACACAAAAGAACTTACACTAGCCCGCAAACCCTGGACCAACCACCTTCCAAGAGCTTCTTCTTTGCTTCCTCGAATTACGCAGTTAAACAGCGCAAGCTAATCCTCATCGGAGGTTAAATTTGATAACAGGCAAGTATGAGCGGACAAAATGCTCAGCAAGATCATTATGACATATATAGGGTCATTTTGATATAAAACCTATGTCTGCAATAGAGGCAGAACATTTAAAATCATAATTGCTGAATCATAAAATTTTAGTTGAGAAACCCCAAAATTGATTCATTAGTTGTATTCAAAACCATTTTGATATTATTGAGCGAAATGCTTCAGCAATCCTTTGAAACTTGACGAGAATAAAACTCATAAAACAGTGTTTACGGAAATATCATAAACCACAATAAAATGAAACAATGATTATGGATGGAATCATAAACTTTACTCAAAACCAAACTCTTCAAATTAATACTTATTTTGCTGTCATATCAAATTAGATATTAATACGAACTTGGATGCTCACAACACCCATACTGAAGTCAACATCAATCATCTATACTAATACCACCTTTGATATTTAACAACAACATAAGTATCGCATAAATCAGAATCTGAATCAAAACTGCATTTTCCTTTATTCCAAAACAGAAACAGTTGATGAATCATTTATTCTATGATTATCAAACCAATAACGAATTTTAGATATCAATTTAGATTGGAACCAATAACATTTCATGCTGTTCCCGATGATCAGTTGTGAAACAACACCGGTATCCCGCAGCCATACCGTAAATATAGGTACTACCCGTATCCCGAAGACATACAAACCCTATAGGGCGCCAGAAAAGGCATAACTAGCCTTGAAAGATATTACAGCTGAACCGATATCTCGATCACCTACGCTGTAACCAATAACCAGTAACCATTCCGATCTTAAAACCTTTTTATTGAAAAAAGAACCGAATCATTCGACATCCTAAATAATTTTATTCCCCCATTCACTTGGGCAGGAATACTCACAACAAATTCATCTTTATCAAAATCCAAAACATTTATAAATCCAGTAATTTGATAAGTAAAATCATTTACTATTCTGAACATAGAATAGCAGAGGGTACTTGCATGATAAGCATTTTAATTCAGCGATATGTAAAACATTTATCTATTTTTAACTCAGAATAGGGAAAATAATACTTGCATAAGAAGATTTAAAATAAATATCACTTGAACAATAAGTGATGATAGGGATACTTGCCTTTGGGTTTTAGCAGTTAGTCACACTCGTATGAACTCATCTATCCTGAAATTCTGTCTCGAAACATCATCGTCTTTATTCTACTAATCCTTTGGTCTGCTGCTCATGCAGTGCTACAACCCAATATTCCATCCTATTCAACTTTAGCCTTTATCCACTTCATCCGGTCCTGATCGTCTTGAAAGACTCGCATTGATGGTGGCGGTGGAGAAAGTGGCAACGACGGCCGGGAAACAGGGGCCCGAAAAATGAGACCGCGAACAGGGATAGAGAGGAATAGAGAAGAGGGAGAGATTTGCGTGAGAGAGACATCAATTGAGAGATTGAATAATATCAATAGAGATAATGAACTGAGGAGGAGATCGGGTTAAACCCGATTGACAAACCCTTGTCCCCCTTTTTTTATCATTTATCATATAAACCCCGCAATAAAATTTTGATCTAACCCGCAATCTAGTTAACGATACAATACACAGTTAATAAAAATTAAAATAAATCCCAACTAGATTTCAAAATATCCGAACTAAATAAAATTAGTCAAATAAAATATTCGTAAGTTTTAAAATAATTACTAAAATGGAATTTATTCCCGCTTTTATCTATTAAACGAATCGATACGCAGGTGAAAATAAATCCTAAAAACCCTAATATTATTTTAAAACTCTGGAATATTCCAAACTTAATAAAATATAAATTCCAAAATTTTCGAAGAATCCTGAAATTAAATAATGATTTTACAATTAAATGAAATCAGAAAATCATTTAATGATAAATAATTAATAAAATATTGATTTCTAAATTTTATAAATCCCTAAAAATAATAAATAAGGTTATGAAGCAATAAAAATGATTTTAGAGATATTATAAATATTTATGAAAGTAAATCTTTAACAAAATCACGTTTAATTATAAAATAAAATAACACAACTAATTACACAAATGATACTCGAACATCAATAATCTCACGTAATTAATAAAAATATTAATAATAATAATATCCAGCTGACATAACCCATGCACATAATTTATTTATTTAATAATTTCGATAATTACACTTACATAACAGATCCCAAAATAGATTACTTAGCCGCTAAGTAACTATATAACGATACAATCTAACACCGAATTTGGATAATTATAAAAATGGAACTTCCTACAAAATACTTTATACAAAAATAAAGTAATATTATCTCGCCTTCCGAGAATATGCGTTTTACCGGTCCATAAAATGATTAGCGTATCAAAAATTTTACGCCGGGACTTGTACGGGTCAAACCGTTATCCGGATTGAAAAAATCAAAACACGGAAAATGTCCGGAATTACCAGATTATGTTAGGAAGGAGTTTTCGGAAGAGTTTCGGGTTGTAAAAATGCAAAAACGGTTGAGGTTGGACGATTCCCAGCTTTATAAAATAATTTTGTAATTATTCAGAAAATAATTAATAATTCATAAATCATTATAAAATCATCTAAAATTCTAAAAATGATCAGGAAAATATCACAATTATCTATATTTTATTCTGGACATATAAAAATTCAAATACTGAAATAATATCACATATAAACATCCAAAACATCAACTCCAATTACCAGATAATTCACTAAAATTCACATAAAATCACATAAATAATTCCAAATAATAAGAATAATATTTGAAAATATGGGATATTACAATCTACCCCTTATAAGGATACCGTCCTCAGAATCAGCAGAAGAAAGTACTAAGGGTCTTCTAGCCAACTTTTCATTCCCAAATAATCTCAATTTTTCCAAAATCTCGAATGAATCTTGTATTCCTTGTATAATAAAACTTTTACAGGAGCTTCGCTGTGCATCATTGTTCCATCCACCTCTTTTGACCAATTCCTCAATGTTTTCGCTTTTATTGATCGCAAGAAAGAAGAATAGAGAAAAAGATAGAGAGAAAGAAAAGAAAGAGAGAGATAGATAAAAAGAGAGAAATAAAGAAACAGTCTGACTTCGGTATATGCCACTGATATTTTAATCACATTTCAATCCACTTTTGCTGTTGGTAATCCCATCACATATCCTTACTTTGACTCGACCAGGATAACTGAGCTTAACTTGATTGGCATACCTTCGAATGTTTGGGATGATAAAATCATGGAATTTTAAAAAGAAAAGAATTTGATATCATAACGAAACCAAAATCTAAATTTGAGAAAAATATTGTTGAAATAAAAGAATAACTGAGAGATCAATATGATCAAATGAACTTGATATTGCGTGTCCAAATTAAGACACTACTAAAGGTTGTAATCCTTCTTGTAGTCACAACACACACAAGTGGCGTCCCATCCAACTCCTATCACACAGACAGGTATACCTTGTGTCTCCTATAGTTAGGGTTGTTCATCTCAGTCAGAATAAAAGAATATCAAAGGAATCCAAAATCAAATGAATAAAACTGGAAAGATTTCAGAGCTGATATTTATGAAGGAAATGAAGTTCAGAGAATAAAATTCTGGCACAAAATGAATAAACTGGTGTTAGGGATTATGTCTTTTAACTGATATTTCTTTTTGAGAGAAGTCAAAAGAATTTATAGAAATAGAAGGTATTGCCAAGTCTTAATATTTATCTCCAATTTGAACTCTCCAGTTGACTCGCCATCTGATTCTAGACGCTGTTCCAAGGATATCGATAATCTTCATCGTCATCGAATCATAGTCTCGGAAGATTCCATAATAGAAGTTTGCAGCTTCCTGGAGTTCCATCCAGCTCAACACAATCATTTCAAACGAATACGTCTATCTTAACTTACTCGTTGGTACTATATCCAATAGTCCAACAGGAACTCGATATGAGCTCAAAAGTCCTCACATAGCTATACACACTCCTACACACTCTCATTTCTAGTTTACTATAACCTCAGCTCTGATACCAACCTGTAACGCCCCCAAATCCGGGGTCAGAGGATTTGGTCGTCACTATAAAATTTCAATCCAAATTAACCTGTTAAATCAAAATGCAAATGCCAGCGGAAGATGTTTAACAAAAATGACCCCAACTAATCCAAGATCTTTTAAGGTTACAGTTCTAGAAACAAGAATTCCAAATTTCACAAATAAATTTTTCACTTTCTTCTAAAACTCTTTTCAATAAATCTCAATCTCAAAACTAAACCCACTAGTATAACTTCGAAATGAAGTATACTAGGCCCAAGTAAAATATACAACTATAATATAATATAACATAAATAACTTTACACAAAAGAACTTACACTAGCCCGCAAACCCTGGACCAACCACCTTCCAAGAGCTTCTTCTTTGCTTCCTCGAATTACGCAGTTAAACAGCGCAAGCTAATCCTCACTGGAGGTTAAATTTGAAAACAGGCAAGTATGAGCGGAAAAAATGCTCAGCAAGATCATTATGACATATATAGGGTCATTTTGATATAAAACCTACGTCTGCAATAGCGCAGAACATTTAAAATCATAATTGTTGAATTATAAAATTTTAGTTGAGAAACCCCAAAATTGATTCATTAATTGTATTCAAAACCATTTTGATATTTTTGAGCGAAATGCTTCAGCAATCCTTTGAAACTTGACGAGAATAAAAATCATAAAACAGTGTTTACGGAAATATCGTAAACCACAATAACATGAAACAATGATTATGGATGGAATCATAAACTTTACTCAAAACCAAACTCTTCAAATTAATACTTATTTTGCTGTCATATCAAATTAGATATTAATATGAACTTGGATGGTCACAACACCCATACTGAAGTCAACATCAATCATCTATACTAATACCACCTTTGATATTTAACTACAATATAAGTATCAGCATAAATCAGAATCTGAATCAAAACTGCATTTTCCTTTATTCCAAAATGGAAATAGTTGATGAATCATTTATTCTATGATTATCAAACCAATAAAGAATTTTAGATATCAATTTAGATTGGAACCAATAATATTTCATGCTGTTCCCGATGATCAGTCGCGAAACAACACCGGTATCCCGCAGCCATACCGTAAATATAGGTATTACCCGTATCCCGAAGACATACGGTACCTATAGGGCGCCAGAAAAGGCATAACTAGCCTTGAAAGATATTATAGCTGAACCGATATCTCGATCACCTACGCTGTAACCAATAATCAGTAACCATTCCAATCTTAAAAACCTTTTTATTGAAAAAGGAGCCGAATCATTCGACATCCTAAATAATTTTATTCCCTCATTCACTTGGGCAGGAATACTCGCAACAAATTCATCTTTCTCAAAATACAAAACATTTATAAATCCAGTAATTTGATAAGTAAAATCATTTACTATTCTGAACATAGAATAGCAGAGGGTACTTGCATGATAAGTATTTTAATTCAGCGATATGTAAAACATTTATCTATTTTTAACTGAGAATAGGGAAAATAATACTTGCATAAGAAGATTTAAAATAAATATCACTTGAACAATAAGTGATGATAGGGATACTTGCCTTTGGGTTTTAGCAGTTAGTCACACTCGTATGAACGCATCTATCCTGAAATTCTGTCTCGAAACATCATCGTCTTTATTGTACTAATCCTTTGGTCTGCTACTCATGCAGTGCTTCAACCCAATATTCCATCCTATTCAACTTTAGCCTTTATCCACTTCATCCGGTCCTGATCATCTTGAAAGACTCGCATTGATGGTGGCGGTGGAGAAAATGGCAACGAAGGCCGGGAAACAGGGGCCCGAAAAACGAGACCGCGAATAGGGATAGAGAGGGATAGAGGAGAGGGAGAGATTTGTGTGAGAGAGAAAACAATTGAGAGATTGAATAGTATCAATAGAGATAATGAACTGAGGAGGAGATCGGGTTAAACCCGATTAACAAACACTTGTCCCCTTTTTTTTATCATTTATCATATTAGCCCCGCAATAAAATTTTGATCTAACCCGCAAACTAGTTAACGATACAATACACAGTTAATAAAAATTAAAATAAATCCCAACTAGATTTCAAAATATCCGAACTAAATAAAACTAGTCAAATAAAATTTTTTAAGTTTTAAAATAATTACTAAAATAGAATTTATTCCCGCTTTTATCTATTAAACGAATCGATACGCAGGTGAAAATAATTCCTAAAAACCCTAAAATGATTTTAAAACTCCCGGAATATTCCAAACTTAATAAAATATAAATTCCAAAATTTTCGAAGAATCCTGAAATTAAATAATGATTTTACAATTAAATGAAATCAGAAAATCATTTAAAGATAAATAATTAATAAAATATTGATTTCTAAATTTTATAAATCCCTAAAAATAATAAATAAGGTTATGAAGCAATAAAAATGATTTTAGAGATATTACAAATATTTATGAAAGTAAATCTTTAACAAAATCACTTTTAATTATAAAATAAAATAGCACAACTAATTACACAAATGATACTCGAACATCAATAATCTCACGTAATTAATAAAAATATTAATAGTAATAATATCCAGCTGACATAACCCATGCACATAATTTATTTATTTAATAATTTCGATAATTACACTTACATAACATATCCGAAAATAGATTACTTAGCCGCTAAGTAACTATATAACGATACAATCTAACACCGGATTTGGATAATTATCAAAACGGAGCTTCCTACAAAATACTTTATACAAAAATAAAGTAATATTATCTCGCCTTCCGAGAATATGGGTTTTACCGGTCCATAAAATGATTATCGTATCAAAAATTTTACGTCGGGACTCGTACGGGTCAAACCGTTATCCGGATTGAAAAAATCAAAACACGGAAAATGTCCAGAATTACCAGATTAGGTTAGGAAGGAGTTTTTGGAAGAGTTTCGGGTTGAAAAAACGCAAAAACGGTTGAGGTTGGACGATTCCCGGCTTTATAAAATAATTTTGTAATTATTCAGAAAATAATTAATAATTCATAAATCATTATAAAATCATCTAACATTCCAAAAATGACCAGAAAAATATCACAATTATCTATATTTTATTCTGGACATATAAAAATTTAAATACTCAAATAATATCACATATAAACATCCAAAACATCAACTCCAATTACCAGATAATTCACTAAAATTCACATAAAATCACATAAATAATTCCAAATAATAATAATAATAATATTTGAAAATATGGGATATTACATTTACCTTTGGCTTTTGTTTAATAGCTATAGGCTCAATTTCTACAGTTCCTTTATTATTCTTATCATCTCCATAACCTAAGCCCTCTTTCCAGTTTCCACTACTTAACAAATTCTGAGTTGTTCTTCCAGAGTTAGTCCAAGTCCTGATAATCTCTCTTTCCTTTTCTAACTCAGTTTTTAGAGATTGATTCAATTTTAACACTTCATCTCTAACATAAAAAGCATCATCTCTTTCTTTCTGAGTTTGATGGAACATAACTAACTCTTTTTCTAAATAGTCATTCCTTTTCTTAAAAGCCAAATTTTCAGAAGTTAACCTTTCACATGTTAAAGTTTGATCTCTATAACTAATGAACATGGTTTTTAGATATCTTCTCAACTCAGTAATATCATCAGTATGAAAAGCATAAGTTGTTTGAGGTACCTTTAACTCAGCAGCTTCAGAACTGCTATCAGCATTTGCCATCAAAGCATAGTTCACCTCACTTTCAGAATCTGAAGTGTCTGTCCAGCTTTTCTTCTTTGTGACAAGTGCCTTGCCTTTGTCACCTTTTCCTTTCTTGCAGTCAGGAGATATGTGGCCTTTCTCACCACAATTGTAGCATTTAACATTTGAGTAATCTCCTCTATCAGACTTTCCAGCTTTGCCTTCAGATTTTCTGAATCCCTTCTTATCAGAACTTCCACTTTTCCTGGAAAACTTCTTTCCCCTTCTGAATTTCATGTAAGCTATCTTTTTGATACCCTTCACCATAAGAGCACGCAATTTCATCATCTCTTCATCAACATCCATCTCAGATAGACTTTCAGTTTCTGAATCCTCATCACTATTAGAACTTGATGACTCAGTATCAGACTTTGTGATGAGAGCCTTTCCTTTGCCTTTCTTTGAGACAGCCAGTTTAGGGGATTCCTCTTCAGAGCAACTGTCCTTGACTTTCTCCCATGCCTCTTGCTTCTTTGATCCATCTCAAGTTCATGAGTTTTGAGCATACCATAAATTTCATCAAGAGTAGTTTCATCAAGAGCATAGTTGTCTCTTATAGTAGTTGCCTTCAAGTCCCAACTTTCTGGAAGAGCTAAAAGGAATTTAAAATTAGTATCTTCAAGATCATATTTCTTATCCACCAGTGACAAATCATTCAAGAGTTTGACAAATCTGTCATATAAACCAGTTAATGACTCATCAGGTTTTGAGTCAAAGTGCTCATACTCTTGAGTGAATATAGTTCTCATGTTCTTAATTGAGTCAGTTCCCTGGCATCTTGTCTCCAAGGCATCCCATATCTCCTTTGCAGTCTTGCAGTTAATTACCCTGTTTGACATGACATTATCAATGGCACTATGCAGCAAATATCTTACATTTGCATCCTTTGCAATAGATGAGATATCTTCAGTTGTATATTCACTTTTCTCCTTTGGTACAGTCTGTGCTGGCTTATCTGCAACTACAACAAAGAGCTTGGTTGGCTTATGTGTTCCTTCATTAATTATGTCAAGGTATTCTGGATCTGTAGCTTCCAGAAACATAGACATCATCACCTTCCATATGGGATACTCAGAAGGTTTCAGTATAGGAACCCTAATAGTCTCATATCGATTATGGATTTGAGTCTTTGGAGTTTCTTCAGTTTTGGTGGGCTTGGTTGGAGTTTGTGTTTCTTCAGACATGATTGGTTTTGGATCTTTACTGTATGTATGTTAACAGATTGCTCTGATACCACTTGTTAGGTCACACACACTGTAGAAGGGGGTTGAATACAGTGTCTAGCACAATCAAATTGAATTAAGAACACAAGTATGAAACACAAGAATAATCTTATTAATAAAATAGTATTACAATGGAACCGTCCTCTCTCATTGATGAACAAATATCACGAGAGCTGCTAGGGTTACAATGAATAATATTCTCGAATTAGATAACATATAGTGTAAACCCTATGCTGTGTTTATATAGACACACAATTACAAGATAATCTTCTAATTGATATCGAACATAAGTCTGCATCCTAAAATATATCAACTAGTTATCTTTTCTTCCAAGTATTCTATTCTTCATAAAATTCTTCTTCATGCATATCTCTTCTTGTTTTAATCTCGATCTTCTTTTCTTTCAATCAGCCTCCTTTCTTATCTGAAAGTCTCCTTAAGTTGTTAGGTCACACACACTGTAGAGGGGGTGAATACAGTGTAAAATACAATCAAATCAAACTTTTAATATTTCAAGTAACAGAAAACAACCTTTATTGAAACAATAAACTCTGTTACAGTATGGAACTGTTACCTCTCAGTGATGAACAAATATCACGAGAGCTGCTAGGGTTACAATGAATAATCTCTTCGAATATGATAACACTTTTTGTGTAAACCCTATGTCTGTGTTTATATACTACACAGTTACAAGATAATCGCTAATTGATATGGAATATAATTCTGCTTCCTAAAATATATCAATCAGATATCTTTTCTTCCAAGTATTCCATTCTTCACGGAACTCCTTCTTCATGCATATCTCTTCTTATGTTTATCTCGATCTTCTTTCCTTTAATCAGCTACTGTCCTTATCTGAACGTCCTTCAGCACTTAAGTTCTGATATCCATCTTCTGATGATTATCTCCTGATAATATAAGTACTAATATCCTTAAGTCCTGACTTCCAGTAAGTACTGATTTATCCTGTTTAAGTAAGATCTAAAAACTAAACATAAATCATATTAGCCATGACATTATCAAATATATCTAACATAAGTTCTGATATTATCTCCTGATAAATATCTTTTGATATCTTAAAAACTGACTTCAGTATAAGTACTGATTTCCAATTAAGTCCTGATTTGTCCTGTTAGTTAGGATCTGAAAACTAAACACAAATCATTATTAGACATGACATCACAAATATATCTAACAGATTCCATCTCGAATTTCATGGCCTATAGCCATCTCTCAGAGTCTGGACTGTTCATAGCATCTTGGTAGGTTAGAGGCTCGTCATCATCCACAAGTATCACATTACCATCTAGATTCAAGAAAAATCTATAATATCTCCCAGGCTCATGAAAAATCCTACTAGATCTAAGAACAACCCATGTTTCCTGAACAACATTACTTTCAACATTTTGATATACTTCATGATCATGTTTCAACTCGGGTTTAATATTATCATGTGGTTCTCGATCTTCATCGAGATCTATTATCCTCCCACTAATTTACTTAGAAAGAAGTTCTCCCTCTAGAAAAACAGCGATCCGAGAAACAAACACTTTATTCTCGGAAGGATTATAAAAATTATACCCTTTAGTCTCTTTTAGGTATCCTATAAAAGAGCTACAATCTGATTTTGGTCCTAGCTTGTCTGAGACTAAACATTTCACAAATGCTTTACATTTCTAAATTTTAATAAATGACATGCTATGATATCTTTCAGTCCATATCTCATATGTATTCTTTTGAACCTCTTTTGTCAGAACTCGGTTAAATGTGTATGCAGCCGTTTCGAGAGCATAACCCCATAAACTCATTGGAAGATCCGCTTGATTTACCATCGATCGCAACATGGTGCGATTTCTCCTCTCAGAATCTCTATTCTATTGAGGTGTTCCAGAAGAAGTAAGTTGTGATACAATACCACACTTCTTCAAGAAACCTTTAAATTGTTGGCTTAAGTATTCTCCTCCATGATCTGATCGCAAAACTTTTATACTTTCTCCTATATGCTTTTCTACTTCAGCCTTATATTCTTTGAACGTTTCAAAAGAATCAGATTTATTTTTAAAAGATACATTTATCCATATCTACTAAAATCATCAGTAAATGTTATGAAGTAGTAAAAGCCACTCTTTGCCATCATACACATTCGACCACATACATCACTATATATAAGTCCTAATCGTTCGGTGGCCCTTTCACCTTTTACGGTAAAAGTAGCTTTAGTCATTTTGTCAATGAGACAAGGTTCGCATCCTTCGTGTGATTCAAAATCAAACTTATCCAAGTATTCATCCATATGTAACTCAAAAATCCTTTTATCATTAATATGGCTTAAACGACAGTGCCAAAGGTAATGTTTGATTTGAGTCATTTTACATATAAATTGTTAAGTAATTGTGCAACATTATAGGTCTTATCACTGAAATAGAATAAACAACTGTTGTTTATTTAATTAAATAAAAACCGTTCTTGTCTTGACAAGAAATTGATATAATGTATTTGTTAAATGCAAGCACGTAAAAAAACAATTTATCAAGTTCTTAAATTAGCCTTTTGGGAAAAATAAGGTATTAAGTTCATCCAACTAGAGCAACAACTTCTGCTCTAATTCTAACCCAATACATGAAACTTGACCCTTTCCGGTCTTCTTCTTTAGATCTTCCGAATAAGCTCGACAGTTTAAATTCCAAATATCCAGTTATTGCCATAGAAGTGGCAATTGTCTTCATTAGTAACACCTCAATTCAAAAGCCCTTTAGGGATTATAATATGGTTTGGCATAGAATAAGATCACATCTTCACCTTGCCTGTCCATTTTCTTTTCCCATTTGTATTTCATACACCATCAATATGTACGTAGTTCATGCCTTTACCATGTTATTTTCAACATGCTTAACAACTAAGTGGGTGTTCAATCTATCTCATTCATTTTGTTCATAACAAACTGAGAATAGAAGTTGTTCAAAGATTTCTTGATCAAATTAATCAGAGTCTCTAGACGAATCTTGAAACCCAAAAATATCAAGGTATTCATTATACGTATCATCTTAAGAACATTTGGTCCAATCGGCTCTCTTTCTCCCATTTATGCAAATTTATAGTGCCTTATTATTGTCAAATCTTTCTTGACAACCTTATCCTTCAAACATCCTTTGAAGATGCTCAATCACATCATAAACATCAATATGCTCTTGTTGCTTCTAAAGCTCAGCACTCATAATTACAAGCATGAGATATGAAACATCAGTTGCATAATCAATTTTCTTCTGGTAAGCATTTTGTTTAGCACATGTTTCATTCTCAGCTAGAAGAAATAAGGGAAGGGTTTGAGTGACATCCTTAAATCTGAGGACGATCCTCAAGTTTTTATGTCAGTCAAGGAATTTATTTCATGTCAGCTTATCCTTCTAAGGACTATTTCATAGAAAAGTTATTTGTGTTATTTGTCATTTGATATCTACAATATTAAAGTGCATAAAATGAATTAGTCTACAGATGATCATTAAATTATGTTCAAGTGATTATTCATATGTATTCATAATATATATCTCCCACTATTTTTATCAAGTCAATATCCATAACTATTGATTCAGAAAGAATATCTTCTTTATCCTTTATAGTGAGCCAAGATCCATATTTCACCATGTGTTAGGCCAGCTTTGACTTTTCTCCTAAAAACGTGATTATTTAGGTAGACAACATTTGTCAATTATATCATCTATATAACTCTTGGATAGCTTGATGGAACAACGTGTGTTCATATTTATGTAATAAATCTCGCCGAACTCTATGCCTCTAAGTTCACAATCCTATTGTGGTAACTTAGTTAAGTCAAACCCAATAGTAAAAAAGTATCAATATACTTCAACACATCTCCCAAGATAGATGAGAGTACTTCGCTTTGGTGAACCCACTCCTTGACGATCTAGGGCTTAACACATTGGACTCATTGGAAGGCATTTGATCAACTTAATATTAACTTTAGGGTTTTGTTAATTTTAAAACGATCATGATCCCATCATAAAGAGATTTCCAATTTTTCCTTGAATAAAATACTTTAAATCAATATTCGTCAATGGTTTGATTTTCAGGTAGTGAGGGAGTCACAACGGTCTCGCTTAAAACCCACAACCTTACAAGTTCAATGAACTCGTTTTTGACAAAATTGCCCCATGTCAGAAATAAAGAAGATTAGTATTTTATTCTGTGTTTCATAAACACGAGAATATCATAATCGTTTATTCATTTTAAAATCTTGAGTCGTTACAGATTTTATCTTGTATAGAAATTATGATATGGGTGCCGTATCCAATACATACATCCTTAATCTAATCAAGCATGCATCTTTATAAACTACTCTACACATACATTCATTATATGTGCATATATATGTAAAGTGCAATATATAAACGTGTTTGGTTATGGCTTTATCCTATGTGATCTTCATCAATCTAATGACAAAGATCTATGTCAATCTAAGGTGGAAAATAAATACAAGTTAACTATTACATGTCTTCTTCCTTGTATTGCTTCATTGGATGGCCTCCATGTGGGATTTCCCTTCCTAGATCTTCAAATCTTCATGTCTTCGTGTACATTATAAGAATGAAATATAAAAACTAATCTAATATACTTACAAGATAAAATCGAGTTAAATTCGAGATTTAATAATTATAAGATCAAACGACATGCAAGCCGTATTTAAAAACAAAAACCATTAACCTAAAGGTCATAAGCCATAACCATCACTATAAGAAAAAGTAGAATAGACATCGGCTAAAAACCGATGTCTATGAACAAAAAAATCTGATGTCTTCGTGGGTGATATTAAAGACCCCCCATTTAACATCGATTTTAAGCTGATGTTAAAGAAGACGTATAACATCAGTTTTTAAAGATGTTAAATTTTTAATGCATATCTAATCTTTATATATTATCATAATATGATATTTTTATCAATTTAAACATATGTGAGATAAGCAAAATATTTCCATTTACCCATTAAACTGATGTTACTAACACCGGTAACAATGGTTTTCAAGATAAACCGATGTTAACATAACTTTTGACATCGGTTATTTATTTCAAACCGATATCTATTGGTGATAAACCGATGTCTATAAAGCTTAATAACATCGGTTTTTTGTTTTAAGATTTTTTTGTTGTAGTATTTGACATCGGTTTTAATCGGTATTACCGATGTCAATGTTCAACTAAATCTGATATATTAAGCTTTGACAAACATCATTTTCCACTGAAATGATGTCTGTACCTGTTTTAATACATATTTTGAAAATATAGATACCAAAAATTTTCTAAACCAATGAACTACCAAAACCAATTGCTGCATAATACCAGTTATCTATAAATCTAACAACCAATATTAAAACATCTGGTACAATAGATTCATCTAATCCAAACATCAAATACTACACATATCCATCCATCTATTCTATTACTGTCTGTACAAAGAATTTTACTTGGTACCGGAAATACTAACAACAAAAACCAAACAGGAAAATAAGCAAAACTTTCCAGGAGTTGTGAAGATCTTTAGTTATCAGGTGTTTGAGAGAAGGATCGACAATGTAAGGATGGTCACAGCTCTGACAAGAAAAAAAGTGCAACATAATTGTTAGGAATATGTTGTGTACTTGATGATAAGCTAAACAAAATACCTTAGTAGATTTAACTTAGTGAATTTTATAGCACCCGACGGATGATAAATTATAGTCCCGACGGATGATTCAATATAGTCCCGACGGATGACTAATTGATATCCATCGGGTGAGTAGCTTATGTAACAATAAGTCATGTAGCACATTTCTTCAAACAACTTTGTATAAGATTCTGTAGTAGCTTATGAATCATGTAGAGTACTAGTAGATGTGCAGAATAGGTTGATTAAATGTAAATATAAGATGTCTTGTAATTCTGCACAAATGAAATAGAGTCAAGTGATAAATGGCTACCCGACGGATGATCAACAAAGCTACCCGACGGATGATCAACAAGGCTACCCGACGGATAACAAGCATGTACCCGACGGATGATCAATTCAAATATTTGTAGACAGTGACAACACAGTCACATGCATCGAGTGTTTGCAAAAGGAATGTGGCAGCCTGTTTAGCAGGATTTTGAGAACAAAGAAGCATTACCATTTCCATGCTATTATGAAGATATTCAAAGATGCTGGAATAGAGTAGTGAAGCAGCATGGGATTAGACTTGATAGGTTTTGTTTTATTATCTTGTCTTATTACCATGTAAACTTGGTGATATATAAACCAAGTGTAGCTAGTAGAATAAACCAACTAAGCAAACACATTATTTAGCAGAGAAACATTTGAAAGCTGTATTCTGTAGAATTTCTCTGTAGTTTGTTTGTTCACTTGTAAAGCAGCTGTGAGCTATTCAAGCTTCACAGGGTTCTCTTGATATATATATATATATATATTTATATATCTGGTGGATACATTCAAATCCACCAGAAAGTTTTAAAGACCTGAGTTTTTATTACTTTATGTTTGATTAACTTAACTCTGTATTCCGCACTTTACAAATCAAACAGTTAGATATAAATTGAGTTAGAACCATTTATCATAAATCTCAAAAAGAAGCCAGAATTACATTCAACCCTCCCTTCTGTAATTCTTGTTGTATTGTTAGGGAATAATAATTGGTATCAGAGCAAGCTCTTGAAGTACAAAGAGTTTAAAGATCACAACAAAATAGCAAGATGAACAAGAAGGATGTTGGAGTCAAGATTCCATTTTTGGACAAAGACAATTATCACCACTGGAAGTTGAAGATGCACCTACATATTCTTTCTCAAGATGAGGCCTATGTGGATTGCATAGAAAGAGGTCCTCATGTGCCAATGAGAGCTGCAATAGGCAATGAACCATCTGTTCCCAAGCCTAGGCATGAATGGTCAGATCCTGATATTGAGCAAGTCAGGAAAGACAAAAGACCATGAATATATTATTCAATGGAGTTGATGGTGATATGTTTGATAACATTATTAACTACAAAATAGCCAAGGAGGTTTGGGACACAATTCAGATTATCTGTGATGGTACTGAGCAAGTAAGGGAGAATAAGATGCATCTGCTAATTCAGCAATATGAGCACTTTCATTGTGAAGATAATGAGTCTCTCACTGATATTTTTAGTAGATTTCAAAAACTGCTAAATGCTCTGAAGTTGCATGGAAGAGTCTATCAGACAAAAGAATCAAATCTCAAGTTCCTTAGATCTCTTCCAAAGGAATGGAAACCAATGACAGTCTCATTGAGAAACTCTCAACATTACAAGGAGTTTACTTTGGAGAGATTGTATGGCATCCTGAAAACTTATGAGCTTGAAATAGAGCAAGATGAGAGGATGGAGAAAGGAAGGAAGAAAGGAGGGTCCATAGCACTGGTTGCTGAGTTGGAGAAAGAGAAAGAGGTGAAGGTAGAAGCTGTTGAGTCTACTACAAAGGTATGTGAAAATGAGGGCAAGGGGCTGACAGCTGAAAATGAAGATTCTTTGAGCCTAGATGACATGGATGATATTGATGAACATCTTGCATTCCTTTCCAGAAGATTTGCCAAGCTCAAGTTCAAGAAGAACGTTGGAGCAGCTAAGCCAAATATAAATATGGTGGATAAATCAAAATTCAAATGTTTCAAATGTGGCTTGGCAGGGCATTTTTCCAGTGAGTGTAGAAAGTCAGATTCCAGCAAGAAGAAGCTTGAGCCTGTGGATTATAAACAGAAGTATTTTGAGTTGCTCAAACAAAAGGAAAAGGCTTTCATTACACAAGAAAATGACTGGGCAGCAGATGGACTGGATGAGGATGAAGATGCCAGCTATGTAAATCTAGCCATAATGGCCAAATTCGATGAAACGGAAACAAGTTCTTCAAGTAATCAGGGAAACAGAAAGAATCTGTGATACTTGGATAGTGGTTGTTCAAGACACATGACTGGAGATTCTACACTGCTCACAGAGTTCAAGGAGAGAGCTGGCCCAAGTATTACTTTTGGAGATGACAACAAGGGTTATACTGTGGAATATGGCTTGATTTCTAAAGACAATATCATCATTGAGGAGGTAGCCTTAGTGGATGGTCTCAAGCATAATTTGTTGAGTAACAGCTAGCTTTGTGATAAAGGCAATTCAGTAACCTTCAATTCAGAAGCCAGTGTTGTGACAAACAAAAGGAGCAACAAAGTGGTTCTCACTGGAGTGAGAAAAGGAAATGTGTACCTAGATGACTTCAAATCATCAAATGCAGAATCTGTCACTTGTCTTTTCAGTAAAGCAGGTCAAGATGAAAGTTGGCTGTGGCACAAAAAGTTGTCCCATCTAAACTTCAAGACCATGAATGAGCTTGTCAAGAAAGAACTGGTTAGAGGTATTCCTCAAGTGGAGTTTTCTAAGGATGGACTGTGTGATGCCTGCCAGAATGAAAAGCAGATTAAAGCATCATTCAGGAAGAAGCTTGATTCAATAATTGAAGAACCTCTACAATTGCTACACATGGATTTGTTTGGACCAGTCAATGTGTTGTCCATCTCAAGAAAAAGATTTTGCCTAGTAATTGTAGATGATTTCTCAAAGTTCTCTTGGACATATTTCCTAAAGTCTAAAGATGAGGTTAGTGAAATCATCATCAATCACATAAGGCAAGTCAACAATCATCCTGATTTCAAAGTTAGAAGAATCAGGAGTGACAATGGAACTGAGTTCAAGAATTCTGTTATGAGGGCATTTTTTGAAGAAAATGGGATTATGCATGAGTTTTCAGCAACAATAACTCCACAACAAAGTGGAGTAGTGGAAAGAAAGAACAGATCACTTATTGAACTGCAAGGACAATGCTTGAAGAATCAAAGTTACCAACATACTTATGGGCTGAAGCTGTAAACACTGCATGCTACACTCAGAATATTTCTTTGGTTAATCAAGCAAAATGTATGACACCCTACCAATTATTCATGAACAAGAAGTCAACTCCAAATTTTCTTCATGTCTTTGGCTGCAAATGTTATATCTTGAGAAATCAAACTGATCAAAATGGAAAGTTTGATGCTAAAGAAGATGAAGGAATTTTTGTTGGATATGCTGTGGGAAAAGCATATAGAGTCTATAATCTAAGAACCAACATTGTTATGGAATCAATACATGTTGTGTTTGATAATAAAAAGATTGAAGGACTGCAAGATGAAGATTCTCATGAGAGCCTCAAATTTAATAATGTGGAGATGGTTAGTGATGAAATTGATGATGAAAGTGATAAGGAAACAATGGCAAAGGATAATGCAGAAAAATCTACTACTAATGAAGCATAAAATTCAGCATCTGTTGAGTTGCAAAATGCTTCATCTGTCGGGAGACAATCTGCTTTATCCATCGGGAGACGATCATCTTCATCCGTCGGGTCATCAAAAGAAGCTGAAAGTTAGAATAGATCACTTACAGAAAATTCTCCCTTCTCAAATCAAAGTTTCACAAACTCAGGGGATGTTTCTTATAATCAAAACTCAGTTACACATCAAGACAACAATGAGGCCTCTTCATCTAGAGCTAATCTACCTCAACAAAGAAAATGGATAAAAGATCATCAATTTGAGCTCATCATTGGTGATGTATCTTCTAGAGTTCAAACAAGGAGAACAACTCAAGAAGAATATCTATATAGAAGTTTCCTATCTAAGGAAGAACCAAAGAAGGTAGAAGAAGCTTTGTTGGATCCTGATTGGATTTTGGCTATGCAGGAGGAGCTTAACCAATTTGAAAGGAATAAAGTATGGAAGCTGGTACCCAAGCCTAAAGGAAAGAATCCAATTGACACCAAATGGGTATTCAGAAACAAGATGGATGAAAATGGCATAGTGGTCAGGAACAAAGCTAGATTGGTTGCTCAGGGCTATTGTCAATAAGAAGGAATAAATTTTGATGAAACTTTTGCTCCTGTTGCAAGACTTGAAGCCATCAGAATTTTTTTAGCCTATGCAGCCCATGCCAATTTCAAGGTCTATCAAATGGATGTCAAGAGTGCTTTTCTAAATGGAGATTTGGAGGAGGAAGTCTATGTCAGTCAGCCTCCTGGTTTTAAAAATCCAAATTTCCCAAATCATGTCTACTATCTTTTGAAAGCACTTTAGGACTGAAGCAAGCACCTAGAGCCTGGTATGACACTTTATCAAAGTTCCTTTTGGAAAATCACTTCACAAGAGCTACTGTGGATAAAAATTTATTCTTTAGAAATGTTAATGGCTCTAGTATACTTGTTCAACTTTATGTAGATGATAATATATTTGGCTCTACAGATGAAAAACTTTGCAAAAAGTTTTCCAAATTGATGCAAAGTAAGTATGAAATGAGCATGATGGGAGAACTAACTTACTTTCTTGGTTTACAAGTTAAGCAAGTTAGTGATGGAATATTCATTAGTCAAACTAAATACATTCATGATCTTTTAAAGAAGTTTGATCTAATAGATTGCACATCTTTAAAAACTCCCATGGCCACTGCAACTAAGCTTGAATTAAACACTACTGAAAAGTCTGTGGATATTTCAAGTTATAGGGGTATTGTGTTAGATTTCAGGCTGATCCTAGAGAATCTCACTTGGTAGCTATTAAGAGAATTTTCAGATATCTCGAGGGAACACCAAAACTTGGCATTTGGTACCCTAGAGATTCTGGTTTTGATATAACTATTATTCAGATGTAGATTAAGCAGGTTGTAAAATAGACAAAAAAGGTACAACAGGAACCTGTCAATTTCTAGAAAACAAGCTTTTGTCCTGGTTCAGTAAAAAGCAAAATTCAGTTTCTACTTCTACAGCTGAAGCTGAATATATTGATGCCGGCAGTTGTTGTGCATAAATTTTGTGGATGAAAAACCAATTATTGGACTATGGTCTACAAGTGGATAGGATTTCTATTTTCTGTGATAACATAAGTGCAATTTCCATCACTGAAAATCCACTACAGCATTCAAGAACAAAGCACATAGACATCAAGTACCACTTCATAAGGGAACATGTGATGAATGGTACTGTGGAACTGCAATTTGTTCCAACTGAAAAATAGCTTGCAGATATATTTACTGTAACACCCCCAGATCCAGGGTCGGGGATCCGGGTCGTCACGGTCTTTCTTTCCACAATATCACTTCACTTAATTAATAATAAATAACCTTATGCTGTGACCCCACACTAACACACACCACAACCCGTTATAGTCTCAGAGATGAAATTTAAATAAGTACAAGTCTTTGAATCCACAATTTAAAAGTTATTACAACCCAAAATGATTACTTGATAAATTTACAGTTAATTGCCATTATCTGCCACAAGTTATAATTATACATAATTGATTCTCAAAAGTAGATGGTCTGATCTACAATAGATCTACCTCTGCAGCTATAGCAGCTACAACATCAACGGGAAGACGTGGGACGCTTCCCACGCGCTTGCGCTGGGTCTGCTGGAGTCTGGCCATCTTTCCTAACTGTTGTTGTGTGATGAAGAAATAAAGCAAGGGTGAGCAGCAAGCCCACCAAAATAATATGTATAATGATTTACAATATATGAGCCTACTCATAATACTCATGAAAGTCTTGGTCAAAAGAAATGAACCAAGTTTGATATCTTAATGCGATGAAGTCGCAAAATATTCAGTATATATACATATATACTTTTCAAAATATTGGAAGTCCTCTTCCATGCATAATATACACAAAGTCACAGTGTATAACTGTATAAAAAAATATCGTTGCAAGGTGATCTCATATATCTAACCTTGTCTCAACGTTTTTCTGAAAATCTTTGTCATTCATAAGACAATTATTAATTAGATATAAGTTTAAAAGATGAGGTTACCAAATACCCCAATATACTTATATCTTTCCCAATACTACTTGAACTACCACCGTTCAAGTTATAATCAGTTTCAAAAGTTCATCACATAGATGAGACTACAAGACAAGATTTGAATAGATTCAATCTTTGAAATATTATTGAATGAAATAAAGTTACGAGATACTTTATTTAGTCCCGATATATATATATCCACATATATATATCTCTTAAACATTTCCTGGAACCTCTGTTATGTAAAGTATGAACAGAGTTTGAAACATCCAATGAATTTTGGAAAGGAAAAGAATTTTGGCATAAACCAGATATCTTGCTGATCAGGCAAAGATACCAATAAGTAACCTTTTCTACTGTAGATGGATGAATTCCTCACCGGTCATCACCCTGGCCGCATTAGGACCTCGCGCTAGACCGTTACCCGGCCCCTCACGCGTTGATGGACTGCCACCCAGCCACTTACACTTTCATAGACCGTACCCCGGCCTGTCGCTTATGCCGACTCAATTAGATGGGCTTACTTCCCGAACGTTGGGCAAGTAATCAATTCATTTACCAAAACTGCAACCTCGTTGCGAATATAAAATACACCACAGAGCCGGATTCCCCAGGTTTTGAGCGAGTATTTAAATCCCCTTAAAAAGGAAGATCTTAAATATAAAAATGAGTTTTGGGATCCGCTCTGACTTTAAAAATCATTTTGAAGACTCGAAAACACTTTAAAGAGTGTTTGGAGTAAAGCTGATTTAATGAAGTAAATCAGTCCCCAGAATATTTAGAAAATGACTGAATATTATTATTTAAATAATATTCCCATAAAGAATAATCTTTATAAAAATAATTAAAGTAGAAGTATTAAAACTTATACTTGAAACGAGTATTAAATAACCAAAGATATACTTATATGAAAGTATTATCTTTATTTGAATAATTGAAAATAAGTTTGATTATTAACACCTTATTCTTTAATAAAATAAAGAATATATTTCAGCAAATAATCGGAGTCATAGATCCTCAAATGAATATTCAAATAATATTCATTAAATAATATAAACTGAGTCATAAGCCTTCGAATGAATATTCAAATAATATTCAATAAATAATATAAAAGAGTCATAAGCCCTCGAATGAATATTCAAATAATATTCAATAAATAATATAAAAGAGTCATAAGCCCTCGAATGAATATTCAAATAATATTCAATAAATAATATAAAAGAGTCATAAGCCCTCGAATGAATATTCAAAATAATATTCAATAATAAAATAAAGCTAAAGTTATCGAATAAACCTTATTCGATTAATAGTTTGGAAAACTATAACCATATATATATATAAATATATATATATATATATCCATATCCATATATACAAGATTACTCGGGATCCTCGACTCCCGGTTTTTAGAAAATATTTTCACCTTTGGGTCCCTATACTAAGGGTATATGCAAGTTACCGCTATTCTCTAGCATAGATATTATCAACTGAACCAATAGATATATTTGGCAAGAATACGAAACAGGCATGCATATATATACCATATCAGCATGCTTCAATATATCGCAACATTTGCTAATTAACCAACATGCATCTATCGCAAGATAATGCATATACATATATACATCACAACAACAGTATAACGGATAGAAAACTTGCCTGAGCGACTGGGGGTTACGAATGGCTCGGGACGAGTCTGGTAACCTATAAGCAACAAGTAAGTTGGAATTAAACCAAAGTCACTTGTAAATCTATACTTTAACTAACTTAGACTCTAACGCTTGTTTTGCGCTCACTGATTCGCTTAAGTCACTCGGGTACCCTCGGCTCCACCATTTTTAATAATTTAACCTTTACGAGTTTTAAAGCGATTCCTTCGCGAGTGTCTTACCAACTGCCTAACACACTTACCATAAATGTTTCATACATTAATTAACCCTTTTTGGTCTTTAACCTATGTTTCAAAGTAAGGTGAGGGGAAAAGTTTCGTTCGCGAAACGCCGTTACTTGAAACGGTCGTTTCTCCTAAACCGTGCGTCGGAATCGAACGAACTACATATCAAAACGAAGCTCGTAACATGAGCTATCTAAACATGGCAGTGGTCATAATCTAGCAGGGGGTTCTCGGGTCCTAATGTTATGCACAAAAACAGTCTACAGGAAATCGGACGTTACGACGGCTATATTTACGCGATTTCCCAAATTTAAACCAATTCAATCAACCACAATTTCAACTCCAATTCACAACCCAATCAAACCTCCAATTAAACTACACCACAACAGCCCCAAATCAACTCAATATTACCAATTTATTCATCTACACCAAGTCAAAAAAATGTGACCAAGAACTTCAAATCTAACAAGCATCACTCCTAACTCCAAAATCAACAAAACCACTTACTAAACAAAGCTCTATCATGAGTACACACTCATTACACTAACCCATCATCTAACATTATGAAATCCAAACTAACAAAACTTAATACTAAGGGTTTGAGAAGTTATACCTTCCTTGGAGAGTGGAGAATCAAGAGAATGGCTTGGAATCACCCTTAAAGTCCTTATCCAAGCTTAATCTAAACAAAACTTCAAGAACACAAATTTTAGTTCTTGAAAACACTATTCACCATCTTCTTTCATGATTTATAGAAAAAGATTGGCTTGGAATTAGAAGCTTAAACTTATAGGAAGTATGTAACTATCCATGGGGAAGCTTAGATAATTACCTTGCTAAATAGTAAGTGGAGGAGCTTGGACTTTCATTTTTTAAGAAAACCACCCGAGAGCATGAAGAAGAAGAAGAGAGAATTTTGTGTTTTGGCTTGATTTGCTTTTGGTTGGTTGATTTTTGTTGTTTGTTTTAGTGAATTACCTAGTTGTCCTTGGTTTTGTGTGGTTAAAAAGTCACCACATCTCCTTCCTTTCTTGTCATGCCTATGTCACCTTGCACATGTCATAATGCTCCCACTTGTCCACACCTTGTGGTTTGATGATATCACAATCCCTGGCTTCTTGTACAAGCTTGTCTCTTGGTCACTTATTTGTTTTACGGTTCGCTTATCTTTCGTTCTCGTTTATCGTTTGAGGGATCATACCCGGGATCTTATTACTTAGGTTCCCTTAACCTTTCTCAATATATTATATTCCTTTTATGATCCTCTCCTATAATCCTTTAATTTAAATCCTTTTTATCCTGTTACCTTATACTCAATTCTCTCCGTATCTTGTGAATTTCCGGGAAAAATCAAAGTGTTAGGAATTGGATTCTGACGATCTTTACATACACTTATATACCACATAGAGTACTAATAATATCCCATAAGATCAATAACAGAACCCCTACGTAGCGTGGCATGAAAAGTTTTCTCGTTCAGCAAAAACACTATTCATAAGGGTTCCAAAATTTCTAAAAAATTGGGGTTATTACAGTCTCCCCTCCTTAAAAGGATTCCGTCCCGGAATCAGATAGAAAACAATTGGGGATACTTTCTTAGCATTACACTTTCTAACTCTCGAGTCAATTTTCCCACATTGTGGTTCTACCACCAAACTCTGCCTAGTTTGATAATCCTTCTCCTAAGCACTTG
This sequence comes from Apium graveolens, assembly GCF_009905375.1. Taxonomy (NCBI): domain Eukaryota; kingdom Viridiplantae; phylum Streptophyta; class Magnoliopsida; order Apiales; family Apiaceae; genus Apium; species Apium graveolens. Next base: position 99,997,871 of record NC_133657.1, on the reverse strand, counting down.
TTCCTTTTCACTCTATAACCCTTCCTGGTTGCTCCATATAGGTTACGTCGGGTTGCATATCTATGCGCTCATATGCCTCTATTTATCTGGCATCGGAATACACTTCCTTAACATTGATACGTGAAACACGTTACGACCTGCTACATGTTCGGGGTTAGGGCTAGCTCATATGCTAACTTCCCAAACGTCTTAATATATCCAAGGGTCCAACAAATTGTAGACTTAGCTTTCCTTTCTTTCCGAACCTCATCAATCCTTTTTCAAGGGTTTCCAAGGGGATACCTATAACATTACTAGGCCCCCTATTTCATACTCTTTGTCCTTTTTGAGTCAAATCAGCATACCTCTTATGTCCATCTTGGGTTACTACCGGTCGTCCTCTGATTAGATCTATTATATCCCTGGTCCTTTGGACTACTGCGGGTCCGAGCATCTTGCGCTCTACAACTTCATCCTAACATAAGGGAGATCGACATTATCTTCCCTCAAGGATCTCATAAGGCGATACCTCAATACTGACATATGATCTATTGTCGTAAGATAACTTAATCCGCGTTAAATGATCATTCCAAATTCTTTCAAGTCTATTGCACAGACTCTCATTATAGCTTTTAGCATTACAACTTTTGCTTCTCAATACCCATTCTTTTCCAGTTCGTAATCGCTATCACCTTTCGTTCCTAATATTATACTGGTTATACTTTTGCTCGCTAGCGTTCTATAACCTTTTAATAACCACGTCAACCTTAGTATCACAAATGTGTTCCCATTCCGCATACTACCACCACTTTATTACTCCTTTTTCAGTTGTTTCTATTTTCCAAAGTTTGATTAATCATGTAGAAGTAAAGGAATTTGTTGAGAGATCACTATGATCATGAACACTTGTTATAACGCATAGTTAGTACAGAAGGTGGCCAGCCTTTAGTACTTGACAAGCAATTAAACAATAGCTGGTATCCTACTCGGCTTCTATCACACAGATAGATAGTCATTCGGCAATACCTCCCCTTCTGAAAGGGTTGTTCTTCTCAGCTTACATGAAATGAAAAGAAGAGAAAAGAACAAATTGAAGAGAATTGTATATTCATAAAAAATTTTATTGCCATAAAATATCTGGCTTGGAATCTACCTCTGAACTATAGAGGTTTGTCATAGAAGAACAAAACATATATGTATTTATATCAACATCAAGTATTATAGCATCGCATTTCACGTGCCTAAATATTTTCGCTATCCCGTCCATCATTCTATGGACCCATGCTCTTCCTCGAGCTTATACATAATCACCTTTGAAAATCCCTCGACATCGAAAATCGAATCTGGGATCTCATTCTATACATCATCGTTACTAGAATTCTATGCTTGCACCGCAACCTTCCTCGTATAATAATACGACTCTCTATTGATAAGAAAGAATAATAATTCACTAGGTAGATACTCTACTTAATTAGTTTATCAATGATAACTTATACACTACCACGACCCGATTAGTGGTACTCAATCTCAACACCCATTCCAATACAACTCTCACGGTTGTAATCAGCTCATTACTCGCAGAATCATTGCTGCCTTACTATGGTCCACCACTGACCTACTGTCGTCATTCACTTTTCCATAAAATCTTAATATCTAACCATACGGAGTCCATACATCTCGTATCTAATCCTTCTAAGGAGGTAACATAATCACCCTTCCTGATTCATGAAGAACACTCCTGATCCTGACATACATACATGACATGAAGCAGATAAAAGTGCAGAAGAGTTTCAATCAAAGCAACGATAGCAGGTTAATACCATTCTTAATCATACGCCCTAAATAGAAGAATTAACTCAAGGGTTCATCTAGTCCTTTTTGAAACATGGTTCTGGCTTATCTCAAGATAGGACCTTCTAAGATAGATAGCCCGTTCATGGCGATTACGCGAATTAAACCTTTACCAACTACTATTACGGTCGGGTATTGCACAGTCATCAGAAGGAATGTCAATCTTCCAAACCATAATACAACCTTCACAGCTTTAACCATCATCACTGTATTCCTCTCGCACGAGCGCCTATAATTATCCTCTTACCTTTAAAGTGTCGGCCACCTCTTTGGCCTTTCCTGATAGTAAAATTTCTTTACAGTCAATGTCACATTAACCACCTCCAAATAAATTTTCTACCTTATTTCAATCACAGCTTATGTGAAAATGCTTTCCTTAAAATCTGCTGAGTAAAAAAAAATCACCATTTTTCCATAAGTTATTGCCTTAGTCTTTAGAGGTTAATCACTGTCATGACTGACTCTCAATCATAATTAGAACATCTTTTATCTTAAGTCCTTATTGCCCTGAACAATTTCGACCATTACTGGTTCGATCCATACTTTCTCGTGGTTTAACACGTGCCCCACTTGGCAACATTATAATTATGTCATATTTCCTTTATCAACATTTTTTTTTTCTTGGGAATTTCGAATATTTCCTTTCTCCTTGTAAAACCTCTAAGGTTATTCTTCAATCGTTCCTCCTGTATTCCCTAGATACAGGGCATATCAAAATACCATTCACTATTACTAGAACCATTGTCTATATACATCTGAAAAATTTCTCCACTAATTCTTAAAGGTTATTGTTACCTAAATCCTTTCCAATTCATACTGTCAAAACTCATACTATCCCTATTAAGGGTGAAATGCCAACCTTTATGCATTCCCCTAGGATTCGTTTTAAGTTACCGATGTTCTATCCTTAATTCCACCTCTAAAAAGGTACAAGCATCCTTCCATGGATAAATAAAGTCATATATCCCTGATAAGGGTATCTTGTTCAATCATTTCCACCTCGATAGTCTATACCTAACTTCATAATAGCATCCTTATTCAAATTGAGGTCAATCCATGTGGCCTCCAAAAGATAACAACGGTTATCCGCTTGTCTTTCCTGATTTGGTAATGATCACATGGATGATCTGGAAGATATTGGTCGTGTTCAACGTGAACTTCTTCTTAATAAATCCTTATTTACTTTTGTTGTTTATCTCAACAGTCACCTCAATATTGGGATATCTTTCATACCTGGCGTCTCCCTTTCTGGGTATCAAGCCACCGGTCTTACATTTCACCTTCTTGAAGGTCACTTCCTTCATCCAATTTTTCCTAATTTCTTACTTCCTTATCCCCTTAGTCTATCCGCGTCTCATTATTTATCCTTCGAATTATCGCAAGGTTTCCTCGAATCCTCCCAACTTACAGGGGATAAACTATATGTATCTCTTATGCCCTCAACCATCAATTTTAACTTATGGTGAATCACCCTCATCCTGACGAATGCATACTTTTCTATTTCTATTGCTACGAGTCGTTAGGGTTTCCTCATACCCAACTCCCTTATCATACCTCAAACTCTATTGCCGTTATATTCCTTTCCACTTCAATTTCTTTTTATTTTCCCTTCTCTTATCATTATTTCATGAACCAACACAACATAAGCATTGATTTCAAACATCCCGTCATTCTGGATTCGTGCCCTTAGAACGAATCTTGACAACTTTTACAACTTAAATTCACAATTCATCATACTCGTCTGCCTTTGTTCTGGCTCTAAAGCTTTTACACTCTCTCCATAACCTTGGGAATTACTTTCCCGAAAACAATTGGCTGAACTTTAATCAGTTTATCATAACCTCTGGCTCCGTGCCTTTCTTGGTCTTTCACCAGCGGGTGGCCTCTCTCTTAGGAGGGTAAGTGACAAAAATAGTCCTTTGTGGTTCGTCAATCATTTAGAATCTCAAATGATTCCTCTATTTCCTTTAGCCAGGCTCTTGCCTCGGCTGGGTCAGCTTGTTCCATGGAACTCTGAGAGCTTAGCGACTTAAAGGTCCTGAAAGAATTTCTCACCGCACTGTCTCCTCAGGGTGGTGGTTGGGGATAATAGTCTAAGTTCTTTTTAGACAAGTCCATGAATTGCCGTATAGGAGTACCGTCTCGGGTCTCCTTTCCTTACTCGACTTTCTGTTTCCTTAGTATGAAATGTTTCATCCTACTCCCCATAATTGGGGTCATCTTTTAATTTAAAATCCTCATTTTCCACTCCATTATGTCATGGGTTCCTTCTATCTTGATGGCGACCTCCCTGACTATCACGTTCAGGGTTTGCTCTAAATCTTATTCCTCAAACTATGGCTCTCATCTAAGTTCTCATCCTTACGCTCTTGAACTTTCGGAACCCAAATTCTATAGGAATACCTCATTATTCCCTTATCATCTTTCTCGATATTAATCTTTTATCTAATTGTTGGCTCTCTGCCTTCATTCATAACTTTTTCTGGCACAATATGATCTTTTCCAATAATTCGGGCTGTATTGCAATCTCAAACAGCTTTTCGGTACCGGCTCCGGTTACCTTCACTACTATTTCCAAAATCTCTTATAAACTCTCCCAAAGACATTATCATCTTGAGTCTCTCCTTTTTACTAAGGGCATCAGCCACCACATTGGCTTTCCCTCGAATGATAAAGAATCTCCCAATCATTATTCTTGATTAGCTCTAACTGCCTCCTCTGGCATATGTTGAGCTCTTTCTACGTGAAAATGTACTAGAGCACTTATGGCTTAGGTAATTCTCGCACTTCTCTCCATACAAGTAGTGCCTCCAATCTTTAGGGTAAAACTATTGCCACGAGCCTAAGCTCATGGGCGGGGATATCGAATTTCATATTACCTTAATTGTCTTGACATGTACGCGATTACCTTACCGTGCTGCATAAGCACGCACCCTAAGCCCTTGTGCGAAGCGTCACTACACTTCACAAAATCTCCTTTTCCATCCGGCAATGCCAGCATAGGGGCCATCACCAACCTCTGCTTCAGTTCTTGAAAGCTGTTCTCGCATTTCTCTGTCCATTCGAACTTCTCAGTCTTACGAGTAAGCCGCGTTAAAGGGGTTACTATCTTTACAAACTTGAACGAACCTCCGGTAGTGACCGGCGAATCCTACCTCTGGTAGTCGACCTAACCATGGTCATCAATTCATCAGTGGTCCTTTATCCAATCTTGTCAGGATCCTCCATGGGATCCTCCTCAACAACTATCCCTTCTAGGACAACATCCTCAACCGCTAAATTCTCAATATCAACATCATCCGGTCCTGCATTAGGACACTCTATCGGATCCACAATCCGATCTCCAATTAGTAATAAAATATCATCGCGATGTTGCTCCTCAACCTCAGGGTTCGGAGTCCCGCTACCATATACGATAACGAACTACGCTCCTATCACGATATTTATAAGGGTTCCCATAAGGGTTTTAACTGTCAGTACTACGTTAGGTAGCCCGACTATGAACTTGGCAAGAGTTCTTATTATCTTAGTGAACTTATTATCTTAACGTCACATCATCTCTGAGGTTTATAATGCTTAGCTCTGATACCATTTCTGTAACACCCCCAGATCCGGGGTCGGGGATCCGGGTCGTCACGGTCTTTCTTTCCACAATATCACTTCACTTAATTAATAATAAATAACCTTATGCTGTGACCCCACACTAACACACACCACAACCCGTTATAGTCTCAGAGATGAAATTTAAATAAGTACAAGTCTTTGAATCCACAATTTAAAAGTTATTACAACCCAAAATGATTACTTGATAAATTTACAGTTAATTGCCATTATCTGCCACAAGTTATAATTATACATAATTGATTCTCAAAAGTAGATGGTCTGATCTACAATAGATCTACCTCTGCAGCTATAGCAGCTACAACATCAACGGGAAGACGTGGGACGCTTCCCACGCGCTTGCGCTGGGTCTGCTGGAGTCTGGCCATCTTTCCTAACTGTTGTTGTATGATGAAGAAATAAAGCAAGGGTGAGCAGCAAGCCCACCAAAATAATATGTATAATGATTTACAATATATGAGCCTACTCATAATACTCATGAAAGTCTTGGTCAAAAGAAATGAACCAAGTTTGATATCTTAATGCGATGAAGTCGCAAAATATTCAGTATATATACATATATACTTTTCAAAATATTGGAAGTCCTCTTCCATGCATAATATACACAAAGTCCCAGTGTATAACTGTATAAAAAAATATCGTTGCAAGGTGATCTCATATATCTAACCTTGTCTCAACGTTTTTATGAAAATCTTTGTCATTCATAAGACAATTATTAATTAGATATAAGTTTAAAAGATGAGGTTACCAAATACCCCAATATACTTATATCTTTCCCAATACTACTTGAACTACCACCGTTCAAGTTATAATCAGTTTCAAAAGTTCATCACATAGATGAGACTACAAGACAAGATTTGAATAGATTCAATCTTTGAAATATTATTGAATGAAATAAAGTTACGAGATACTTTATTTAGTCCCGATATATATATATCCACATATATATATCTCTTAAACATTTCCTGGAACCTCTGTTATGTAAAGTATGAACAGAGTTTGAAACATCCAATGAATTTTGGAAAGGAAAAGAATTTTGGCATAAACCAGATATCTTGCTGATCAGGCAAAGATACCAATAAGTAACCTTTTCTACTGTAGATGGATGAATTCCTCACCGGTCATCACCCTGGCCGCATTAGGACCTCGCGCTAGACCGTTACCCGGCCCCTCACGCGTTGATGGACTGCCACCCAGCCACTTACACTTTCATAGACCGTACCCCGGCCTGTCGTTTATGCCGACTCAATTAGATGGGCTTACTTCCCGAACGTTGGGCAAGTAATCAATTCATTTACCAAAACTGCAACCTCGTTGCGAATATAAAATACACCACAGAGCCGAATTCCCCAGGTTTTGAGCGAGTATTTAAATCCCCTTAAAAAGGAAGATCTTAAATATAAAAATGAGTTTTGGGATCCGCTCTGACTTTAAAAATCATTTTGAAGACTCGAAAACACTTTAAAGAGTGTTTGGAGTAAAGCTGATTTAATGAAGTAAATCAGTCCCCAGAATATTTAGAAAATGACTGAATATTATTATTTAAATAATATTCCCATAAAGAATAATCTTTATAAAAATAATTGAAGTAGAAGTATTAAAACTTATACTTGAAACGAGTATTAAATAACCAAAGATATACTTATATGAAAGTATTATCTTTATTTGAATAATTGAAAATAAGTTTGATTATTAACACCTTATTCTTTAATAAAATAAAGAATATATTTCAGCAAATAATCGGAGTCATAGATCCTCAAATGAATATTCAAATAATATTCATTAAATAATATAAACTGAGTCATAAGCCTTCGAATGAATATTCAAATAATATTCAATAAATAATATAAAAGAGTCATAAGCCCTCGAATGAATATTCAAATAATATTCAATAAATAATATAAAAGAGTCATAAGCCCTCGAATGAATATTCAAATAATATTCAATAAATAATATAAAAGAGTCATAAGCCCTCGAATGAATATTCAAAATAATATTCAATAATAAAATAAAGCTAAAGTTATCGAATAAACCTTATTCGATTAATAGTTTGGAAAACTATAACCATATATATATATATAAATATATATATATATATATATATCCATATCCATATATACAAGATTACTCGGGATCCTCGACTCCCGGTTTTTAGAAAATATTTTCACCTTTGGGTCCCTATACTAAGGGTATATGCAAGTTACCGCTATTCTCTAGCATAGGTATTATCAACTGAACCAACAGATATATTTGGCAAGAATACGAAACAGGCATGCATATATATACCATATCAGCATGCTTCAATATATCGCAACATTTGCTAATTAACCAACATGCATCTATCGCAAGATAATGCATATACATATATACATCACAACAACAGTATAACGGATAGAAAACTTGCCTGAGCGACTGGGGGTTACGAATGGCTCGGGACGAGTCTGGTAACCTATAAGCAACAAGTAAGTTGGAATTAAACCAAAGTCACTTGTAAATCTATACTTTAACTAACTTAGACTCTAACGCTTGTTTTGCGCTCACTGATTCGCTTAAGTCACTCGGGTACCCTCGGCTCCACCATTTTTAATAATTTAACCTTTACGAGTTTTAAAGCGATTCCTTCGCGAGTGTCTTACCAACTGCCTAACACACTTACCATAAATGTTTCATACATTAATTAACCCTTTTTGGTCTTTAACCTATGTTTCAAAGTAAGGTGAGGGGAAAAGTTTCGTTCGCAAAACGCCGTTACTTGAAACGGTCGTTTCTCCTAAACCGTGCGTCGGAATCGAACGAACTACATATCAAAACGAAGCTCGTAACATGAGCTATCTAAACATGGCAGTGGTCATAATCTAGCAGGGGGTTCTCGGGTCCTAATGTTATGCACAAAAACAGTCTACAGGAAATCGGACGTTACGGCGGCTATATTTACGCGATTTCCCAAATTTAAACCAATTCAATCAACCACAATTTCAACTCCAATTCACAACCCAATCAAACCTCCAATTAAACTACACCACAACAGCCCCAAATCAACTCAATATTACCAATTTATTCATCTACACCAAGTCAAAAAAATGTGACCAAGAACTTCAAATCTAACAAGCATCACTCCTAACTCCAAAATCAACAAAACCACTTACTAAACAAAGCTCTATCATGAGTACACACTCATTACACTAACCCATCATCTAAAATTATGAAATCCAAACCAACAAAACTTAATACTAAGGGTTTGAGAAGTTATACCTTCCTTGAAGAGTGGAGAATCAAGAGAATGGCTTGGAATCACCCTTAAAGTCCTTATCCAAGCTTAATCTAAACAAAACTTCAAGAACACAAATTTTAGTTCTTGAAAACACTATTCACCATCTTCTTTCATGATTTATAGAAAAAGATTGGCTTGGAATTAGAAGCTTAAACTTATAGGAAGTATGTAACTATCCATGGGGAAGCTTAGATAATTACCTTGCTAAATAGTAAGTGGAGGAGCTTGGACTTTCATTTTTTAAGAAAACCACCCGAGAGCATGAAGAAGAAGAAGAGAGAATTTTGTGTTTTGGCTTGATTTGCTTTTGGTTGGTTGATTTTTGTTGTTTGTTTTAGTGAATTACCTAGTTGCCCTTGGTTTTGTGTGGTTAAAAAGTCACCACATCTCCTTCCTTTCTTGTCATGCCTATGTCACCTTGCACATGTCATAATGCTCCCACTTGTCCACACCTTGTGGTTTGATGATGTCACAATCCCTGGCTTCTTGTACAAGCTTGTCTCTTGGTCACTTATTTGTTTTACGGTTCGCTTATCTTTCGTTCTCGTTTATCGTTTGAGGGATCATACCCGGGATCTTATTACTTAGGTTCCCTTAACCTTTCTCAATATATTATATTCCTTTTATGATCCTCTCCTATAATCCTTTAATTTAAATCCTTTTTATCCTGTTACCTTATACTCAATTCTCTCCGTATCTTGTGAATTTCCGGGAAAAATCAAAGTGTTCGGAATTGGATTCTGACGATCTTTACATACACTTATATACCACATAGAGTACTAATAATATCCCATAAGATCAATAACAGAACCCCTACATAGCGTGGCATGAAAAGTTTTCTCGTTCAGCAAAAACACTATTCATAAGGGTTCCAAAATTTCTCAAAAATTGGGGTTATTACATTTACCAAGCCACTGGATGAATCAACCTTCTCAAGGTTGGTAAGTGAATTAGGTATGCTAAATTTTTCTTGAATCATTTCAGATTTTTTTGCAAGTTGTTATGTAGTCAGAAATTTAATTGCTTTTGGATGAAATTTTGGCTAAGTCAAAATTTACATCCCGACGGATGATCATTATCCATCGAGTTTGATCATCCGTCGGAATACAATTTGTCAATAAAATCAGTTATTTTTCTGGAATATTTTATAACTCAACGGATAACTGATTTATCCTCATCCGTCGAATTGTCTCAATCCTAGCCGTTAATTCCCTGAACATTATCCATCAAGTGTACTTACAGCTTGTAAGCATGACATGACGGATAAGTGACGGAATTTTTACAGTTTATTTATTTTTAAATGGATATTTTGGGCAATTTCTATTGGCTACTGTATTTTACTTTATTATTTTTGACAGTTATTTTCTGAGATAGTATAAAAGCAAATTCACTTTTATTCATTTCTTTTATCATTCGCAAGATTCAATTGCTCTAATTTCTTTCTTCTCAAAAGCAAACTCTCTCTGCAAATTCCAAATCTCTAACAATGGCACCTGTAGTGAAAATCATGTCTCAAACTGGTTATATCTATGAGAAAAACAACTTCTCAGCTTTGGTGAACAAGGAGATTCAACAGTCTGGCGACTATCACAAAATAATGGATTTTGTGAAAAACTGCAAACTCAATTATGCCATGCTAGAATCACTCACCATTTACTGTGAGGTTGTTGAAGAGATATGGACAAATGCAGTGTACAACTCGACAGACAAGACCATCACATTCACTTTGAAAGGTAAGCAGTTTTGCATAAATAGTGATATTGTTAAAGCATGCTTCAAGATTCCTGATAATACTGTAACTGCTCCACACACAGACACTGACATTGTTAAATGCTTAATATTTCATGGGTTATGCACTCACTACTTCTAAATTAAGTGAAATTATGAGGTTGGGTCTTAGGAAAGAATGGAGTTATCTGTGTGATGTAGTAACTAAGGTGTTTTCAGGTAAAATTAGTAACTTTAACTCTATAAACATTTCTATGCTTAACATGCTTTACATGCTAGTTACTGATAAGAACTTTAATTTCAGTGATTTGGTTTTGTTTGAGTTAGGCTTTAAGTTAGGATAGATCAATAAGAGAGGTAAAAGTGTCTATTATGCTAGATTCTTTATGATGCTTGCTAACCATCTTATTGAAGATATTGTGATTGAGAACCCAACCAACAAGTTAAATTATTGGGTTCAAGAAAGAAGGATCATTGCAGATTTAAACAGAGCAAACCATCACAAGGAGGTTCCATTATACTACTTTCCAGTAATGGAGGGACCTCAGGTAAGTGAGGTAATTTCTTCTGTCCCCACTCTTGCAACCTCACAAATTTCTTTGCTTTCTAGTGTAGCTATGGCAACTGTGTCAATGACCCAACAGTTGCCTACCCAAGCTACCAAACCAACAAAAGTTCCTAAATCCAAAGCTAAGAAAGCCCCATCTGATTTCTTTCAAAAGAAATCAGTTGTAAAATCCACCAAACCTAAAGAGAGGAGTGTGAAGGTGGGTAAGAAAGGTGAGGGACAGGGTGAAAATCAAAGAATCCTCAAGGATAAGGCTGGTGAGAAGAGTGTACCCAAACCTAGCCACACCACAGTTTCCTAACAAACTGTGGTTGTTAATAAGGATATTAGCTCATTATTGGTTTCATCCTCCCAAAAGGATGTTACCATTGAAACAAGCTCCCAACCAGGAGCACAGGCCAAGAGGGGTAGGGACACTAGCTCACTATAAACTTATGCTAGAAACAAAAGATTAAAAACCCTTGGGGATGCACAGGGATCATACACTGTGCAAACTGTTGCAAAAGACCCAGTCACTGCACCTTCTCAATGTCAAGTTGATGTGGCTCCAATAAATATGGAGTCACAGCCAAAATCTCTCATAATTGAAGCATCTGATACACCAAATTCTCCCACACACTCATTGGATGTTGACATGATAAATACATCACTTCCAAATTCTCCATCTTTAACTCTATCGGAGAAGCCAAAAATCCATGCAAGTGAGCATCATCTTCTAGATGATATGTTGGCTCACTTGCCATTTCTTTCTGAGACTGTTGAGATATCTGTGCCAAAATTTTCATCAATCTGCACAGAGCCTACAATAGTCTCCACTCCAAACTCAATTATTTATTCTATCCCGATGGATATTTATCATCCGTCGAGTAGTGATTGTATCCCGACGGATAAGCTTAACAGCAGTCATCCGTCGGATAGTCAAACTGCTAACCCGATGGATATTCCTCATCCATCGGGTGTCTCTGCACAACTTCAAATTTCATCAATTCTTACAAGTGCAGAGGACTTAGTAGTAGTGCAATCACTCTTAGGATTGAGGGAAGGGAGTGATTTGAGTGAGAGTCTGGGTTGCTTCCAGGAAAAAGGAGAGGAAAAGAGTGATCTAATGCAGTCCATTTCTTCAGGACTGGAAAAAGTGAGTGAGAGGAGTCCCACCTTAGATGGTGAAGGTGAGGGTGGGAAGCCAAGGTGAGACCTTGATGCAAAAAAAGAGAGATAATGAGAGAAATGCAGGTACAGGAGAAATAAGGGTGGATGTCTTTGCAAGTGAGTTAATGAATGTCCAGGATGCAAACAGGGAGGGACTATCTCAGCAAAGTCAAGCTGTTATAGATTCTACCTCCTTGGATGCTGAGACATTTACTCACCCTGTTCCAACATATCAACTTCTAGCTGGACAGGGCAATGACAATGCAGAAAGAATGTTAAACTTGGTGCACACCACACAGTCTATGTAAAAAGCAAAGGATGCAATCACAGCTCTGCCCTCTACAGCTGGTGATATTAACTATGAGACTGGTGGTTCAGAAGAGTTCTTTGGTGAGGATGAAAAAAGTGAAGAAGAGCCATTGGACATAGGGGGAGAAGTAAGCCCTAGTTCCAGATCAGGCATGCCATCATGGGCCTTCTCCAAGAAATGTGATGAACATCAATTCAAGACCACACTCATTCAACTTATCATTCAAACACAGTTTGCCCTTCAATCATCCAAAAATGCTAGCACCAAGAAGCTTCTGCAAGCACATCTAACTTCTCCATAACTACAGCAAATTCGAGGCTTCCAACACAATCAAGATATCACTTCTATTCAAATAGAGATCACTCAAGTGAAGAAGGATATAGCTGATAGATTAGATGTAAAACTTCCAGAAGCTACAATGCTTGATATCAAAAGACAATTAAGGAAGAACACTGATCTTGCCACCAAGGTGGATTCCTTGGAGAAAAGAATGACAGCAATGGAAGCCTCTCTAACAACTATACATCTACATCAGGCACAATAAATAGGCTTGCTTCAAAGGCTAGTGGCAGCATAAATCCCTTCTTCTACTCAACTTACTGATAATAAAAAGGGGGAGAAAGAAACCTCTTCTAAGGGGGGAAAAGCAAGCTCAATTGTCTTATTCAGTCAAGGGGAATCAAGAAGTGAGGGGGAGCAAAAAGTGCTAAGCATACAAGTCAGCAAAGTGATTGTGCCAACAATTGCTTTCACAAAGCCACCAGTATTGGATAACATTGATCTAATCCAAAGAGCAGCTGAAAAGTTTGAGTTGAAATCCAATCCCATATTACAGCTTTAGAGAAGGAAATAAAAGAAAAACGGAGAACGATAGATGCAGATATCCAACAAAAGTTTGGGCCAATTCAGAAGCCAGACAGAGTCTTTAGTCATCACTCTAAAGTCATGAAAATTTATGTGAATGACATAAGTATAAACTATCTGGAAAGGGGTCAAACTTCTTGCATCAAATCTCCTAAGAAAGATCTTATTATGAAGGCCAAAAGGAACTACTCTAAGTTTTCAGACAAGAATCCTATGGATATAGTGTTTGAAACACCTAGGCCAGATGAGAAGAAGCTGCTGGGTAGGTCTATTGCATTCTACAAGGATCCAAGTGATTCAGCATTGAAAATGAGAATTGCTAAAATTTACAGAAATGGTAAGGAGATTTGTGTGGTGGTTGGACACCCACTGTTTTTGGAAGTTAAGAAGGAAGAGAAAGAAAGGATCAGGCTAGAAAAGAAGCAAGCTGCTTTGGATGCTAAGAAGCAAAAGCAAAAAAAAGAACAAGCTACTATCTTGGCCAAGCTTCAAGCTGTAAAAACCACAACAGATCTTGAAAGGCATATGTCATAGCCTACTCGTTTATTCGAGTATTTAACTCAACTCAAATAAGAATGTAATAAGTAAATAGTGGATCAATCATCAGAGAGATCTCACAATGTAACATCTGTCAAAGAATAAAGAAACATTGTTCATCTGCAGACTTGAAGATTCACTGGAAGAAGTTCAAGAATTTGATCATGCCTCAGTGATATAAACCAAGATCGTGGATTTAATCAAGTGACAGAGATCTCGTCAAGGTATCATTTATTACAAGGATTCAATCAGAATATCAAAGTCAAGACATGAAGAAACGTCACGGAAGTTAGTCACTCATGAACCAGACAGTACATCGAGTGTCAGCATTAAAGTGGTGGAATTGATTCATAAGTCTCAGTGACTTTCAGAAGATTGTCAGAAGAATGGATGCTGCTCAGCGTTAGTATTAATTCTCTATTAATTAATTAAGTCATATAATTTAATTAAGAAAATAAATTATATCTGCAAAGATTAATTTATTGATTAATTGAATTAAATTGATTAATTAATTTAGAATTAATATTAAGGATTTACAAGATTTTAATTGGTTTAAAATCTGCTTAAATTCAGCAAGACAATTCATTTGAACTAGTATGACAATCGGTATGACAATTGATAGTCATACCGAAAGTCATGCCAATACATTTAATTGTCTTATTAGAATTTCTGTTTAGATTAAAATCTGTTATTAATTCAGCAAGACAATTTATTTGAACTAATATGACAATCGGTATGACAATCAATAGTCATACCGAATGTCTTGCTAGCTCATTTTAATAGTCTTGCTAGTTGTAAATTTTGTCACACCGAAAGTCTTGCTGGCCAAAAGGATTGTCATACCAGATCAATTTACATTCGGCTGTTGGCTAAAAAGAAGCAGAAGTCTGTTACATTCAAAAAAAGACAATAGCAATCAAACAGAACACAAACTCAAGGACAAAAGAAAAAGGAGCAGAAAAATATTTCATCTCATCTGCAACTTCAAGATCAATTTCTAGATTGTAAAGTTAAATCCAATCAACTAGAAATACTTATCTTGTTCTTGTGTATCAATCTAGCGGATTAAAATCCCTAGAACTTAATCTCAAATCGCATTTAGCATTTGATCTTTTAATTACAAAAATAGAAAAAGTTCATGTCGAATTTATTCTAGATTTGTAATAATTGATTTGAGATTAATCCCTTGTAACCGATACCGTAGTTGTAACACCTTTCAAGTTTAATAAAAGTTTTATTTAACTTGAATTTTGTTTCACAATTTTATTCCGCATTTTATTCGATTAAACGGTATTGTTTGCATTCAACCCCCCCTTCTACAAACAAATTGGGACCTAACAATTGGTATCAGAGCCTTCTGATTAACGTACAAATCTAGATCCTAGACTTTTGTGTTTCTTTCACTTCTTGAATTTTTTATTCACTCAAAAAATTCATAATGACTACACAAAAAGTTGGAACCGTTAAAATTCCACTTTTCGATAAAGAAAATTATGTTATGTGGAAGAAGAAGATGCTACTGTTTTTACAGGTTGCTAATCCTAAATATTTGCAAGTGTTGAAGAAGGGTCCAAAAATTCCTATGGTTATGGAACCAGAGGTAATAGAAAATGATGTGGTGATCACCAAAGCGAGAACTTATGTGAAGGATCCTGAGGACTTCTCTCCTGCTGAAATAGAAGAAGCTTCCCTGGATGCTAGCCTTCAATTAATCTTAGTAGATTCCCTTAATCCCCTGATGAATAGACATGTGATGAATTATAAAGATTCCAAACATATCTGGGAAACTATTGAGATTATTAATGAAGGCACAGAGGAAGTTAGGGAGAACAAACTAGAAATCCTAACCTCTGAGTATGAATACTTTAAATCCAATCCAGGAGAAGGAATCACTGAAGTGTTTGAGAGGTACAATGCATTGATCAACAACCTGAACATTAATGGTAAATACTATTCCATCAGGGAGGTCAACAAAAAGTTCCTTTTAACACTGCCAACTCATCTCGAACATAGAATCACTGCCATAAGAGAAGCAAGAGATCTGAGTGAGATTTCTTTGGAAAGGCTCTATGGTGTGTTAAAGACTTATGAGTTGGAGCAGATTCAGCAGAAGGAAGTTTACGGGAAAGGAAGAGTGGTCAGCACGTCTACTGCTCTAGTAGCTGATGAACAACAACAACAACCACAATATCAACAACAATCTCAACAGTCAGAAAGAATGGTACAGTCTTCCAAGGTTGAAGATAATGTGATAGTAGCAGAATTTGATTCTCCTACTACAAATCAATCAGGAGATGATTATTATTCCTTGGAAGAACTGGAGCAATTGGAGGATGAGTCAATGGCCCTGATTGTCAAGAGATTCTCAAATGTCAGATTCAAAAGGAATCCCAAGTTCAAGTACAAGTCCAACTACAACAGATTCCTGAAAGGTGGATCTTCATCCTCTAACACCAACAGTGGTGGGTATAAAACAGGGATGGTTGATCGAAGCACCATTCGATGCTTCAACTGTAATGAGTTGGGACACTTTGCCACAGAATGCAGGAAGCCAAAACAAGCTAGGAAGAACTCTTATGATTCTAATCAGAAGAGTAAATCTGAAAGGGCGTACCTGGCAAAGGGAAGAAGCTGGGATGATACTGACAGTGAAGATGAAGAAGTTGGGAATCTTGCTCTCATGGCTAGTAATGCAAGCACCTCATCGTCAAGAAAAGAGGTAAAATTTACTGATGCTGAATTAGTTTATCATCTAGGAGGTTCCTTAGATTGTGCTCGTCGTGATAATGAATTGTTAAATCAACAAATCAAAGACCTTGAGAAAGAGGTCAATGAATTAAGACTTGTGCACATTAATCAAGATAAACTAAAAGAACAAGTATCTTTTCTAGAGAATAGAGTTGACTGTTATAGACAACTCGAAACTATTCTCAAAGACAAGATCACCGGTCTTGAGGCTAAGGTTAAAGCTTACTTTAATTCTTGTTCGAAGTCCAAAGAGTTTTATAATAAGCAAGCTGTTAATCAAACACATGGAATAGGTTATGATTACAATGCTGCTATTGGAAAATTAGGCATAAACTCCCCTCATCATGTATGTGCTAAAGGCAGGGAAGTACCACATGTGCTTAAGGGTGTTGATGAACCCCTCTATAAAGAATCAATTGCTGAACCATTTGATGAGACCTCTTTTATTATTCAAGAAGAAATCCGTGCTGAAGATAATGCTAATGGGAAAGATGTCTCCAAGTCAAGTGTGTCAAAAGTTCCAGTCAAGGTTGTGAAAGCAACTGAGACTAACTCAGACATACATGAGTTGGATAACACAAATGCCATGTCTACCATGCATAAGTTGCCTATTGTTAATCCTTCTCATAAAGCATGTGGTGTTCCTGATTGTATGTCTTGTGCTTTTAATCAGTTGTTTGCTTATTTTAATGGTAAGCATGTTTCTAATGATAAGACTACTCCTCGTCAGCATGTGAATAATAGAAAGCATGATAGGTCAAAGACTGCTAGTCCTCCTAAAGCTAGAAAGGAGACATTTGTGCCTAAGCCTAAACAGAAATTTGTCAAGGCTGTTCACAAGGTCAAATGTTCAGTCATTGAGAACGTTGAGAATATTGAAATTAAGAATGTTGTTTTGCCTAATAAAGGCCAATTTTACAAGTATGCCGGACCCAGCCAAGCTTGGGTTCCGAAGAAGGTCTAATCCATTTGTATTGCAGGGCATTAAACAGGTACAACCGGTAGTGTGGATTCTTGACAGCGGATCGTCAAGACATATGACCGGAGATAGAGCCCTGCTATCAAATGTGGTTGAGAAAGCTGGCCCAGTGGTTACCTTTGGAGATAACATCAAAGGTTTAACGGAGGGATATGGCTGTTTGCTAGATGGAAATGTTATCATTGAAAATGTATATGTTGTGCAAGGACTTGAACACAATCTGCTTAGCATTAGTCAGTTCTGTGACAACGGCTACAATGTTTTATTCGACAAGCTGAAGTGTCAGATTCTGCACAAGAAAAGTGAAAAACCCTCCTTAATGGGAATCCGGAAAGGAAATCTGTTCGTAGCTGACATGAACTCTGGAAGCAATCTTGAAGTCAATTGTTTCTATGCAAAGGCATCGTCAGATGAGAGTTGGCTATGGCACAAGAGACTTTCCCATCTCAATTTCAAAACAATGAATTCTCTTGTCAAAAGAGAATTGGTAAGAGGTCTGCCTCAGCTGGAATTCTCTCCAGAAGGACTATGTGAGGCTTGCCAGAAAGGAAAGTCAAAGAAAGCAAGTCACAAAGGCACTGACACATCTTCCATAACTGGTGTTCTGCAATTATTGCACATGGATTTATTTGGTCCAGTTAATATCCTTTCTATGTCAAAGAAGTGTTACTGTCTTGTGATAGTTGATGACTATTCCAAGTATACATGGGTTTTATTTCTTCACTCTAAGTATGAAACACCACAAGTTGTGATTGATCATATCAAGATGATTGAGTTAGATTCTAACGTCCCTGTTAGAGCAATAAGGTCAGATAATGGGACAGAATTCAAGAATGCACTTCTCAATGGATTCTGTACAGACAAAGGGATTACCAGACAATTTTCAGCTCCTAGAACCCCTCAGCAAAATGGAGTAGTAGAAAGGAAGAATCGTACATTGATTGAAGCTGCAAGAACGATGTTAAGTGAATCAGGTCTTCCAATGTACTTTTGGGCTGAAGCTGTCAATACTGCATGTTATACTCAGAATCGAACTCTAATCAACAAAGACTTCATTGAAACTCCTTATGAGATTTTGAATGAACAGAAACCTTCTATCAAATACTTTCATGTATTTGGTGCCAGATGCTTCGTGCTCAAGGATGGAGATGATCGTCGTGGTAAGTTCGAGGCAAAGGCATATGAGGGTATTTTTGTTGGATATGGAAGAAGATCATATAGAGTGTATATCATTGATCAACACAAAGTAACTGAAAGTGTCAATGTTACATTTGATGACACTAAACTCCCTAGTATCCAAACTGAAGATCCTTCTGAGAAACTGAAGTTTGATGATACGTCAGATTCAGAATCAGAACATGGTCAAGAACCTGAGGTTGTTGCTGGTGAAGAACCTGTTAATCCTGATGATACTCAAGGTAATAGTGATGGAAACTTTGGCAACAATGGAGATACCACTGCTACTGACGGAGAATCTTCAAGTCAACATGGCACCAACTTAGGGGGAGATGCTGAAGGATCATCTAGTAGGACACAACATCACAATGAATTTCAAGGCGAATCATCAAGATCAAATCTTCCAAGACAGACTGTCTGGAATAAAGCTCACCCTTTTGAGTTGATTATTGGTGATCCAGATGTTGGAGTCAGAACTAGACGTGCTACTCAAAATGAGTGTCTGTTCTCAGGATTTCTTTCTGAGATGGAACCTAAGAAAATTGAAGAAGCACTGACTGATCCAGATTGGGTGATTGCTATGCAAGATGAACTCAATCAGTTTGAAAGTCAACAAGTCTGGAAACTGGTACCTAGGCCTGTACACAAGAAAGCTGTTGGTACTAGGTGGGTATTCAGGAATAAACTAGATGAAGATGGTGTGGTTACAAGAAACAAGGCAAGACTGGTAGCTAAAGGGTATTCTCAAGCTGAAGGCATTGATTATGATGAAACCTATGCTCCAGTGGCTAGACTTGAGGCCATCAGGATATTTCTGGCATTCGCAGCATTTTCAAACTTTAAAGTTTATCAAATGGATGTCAAGAGCGCCTTTCTGAATGGAAAGCTGGATAAAGAGGTATATGTAGAGCAACCTCCTGGTTTTGAAGATCCAGATCATTTGGATTTTGTCTTCTTTCTTTTCAAGGCTATCTATGGGCTAAAACAGTCTCCAAGAAAATGGTATGACACTCTCTCTGAATTTCTTATTGAAAATAGCTTTATTAGAGGTGTCATAGACAAAACTCTCTTTTCTAAAATACATAAGAAGGATACTATATTAGTCCAAGTCTATGTGGATGATATAATATTTGGGTCTACTAATGATAATCTCTGTAAGAGATTTGCTAAGTTAATGCACAGCAAGTTTGAAATGAGCATGATGGGAGAGCTGAAGTTCTTTCTTGGATTACAAGTAAATCAAAGGTTAGATGGAACATTTATTTGTCAATCCAAGTATCTCAAGGAACTCCTCAAAAAGTACAATCTAGAGGATTCTGCATCAGCAAGGACTCCATCAACTACAGCTGTCAAGCTTGGACCATGTGAAAACTCCATTAAGGTAGATGTCACAAGCTACAGAGGTATGATTGGCTCGTTACTCTATCTTACTGCAAGTAGACCAGATATTATGTATGCTACATGTTTATGTGCAAGGTTCCAAGCGGATCCTAGAGATATTCATCTCGTTGCTGTTAAACGAATCTTAAGATATCTTAAGGGAACACCAAATCTAGGTATTTGGTACCCTAAAGAATCTGGTTTTAACCTTGTCGGATATACAGATTCAGATTATGCAGGAAGTGTTGTTGATAGGAAAAGCACCTCAGGAAGTTGTCAATTCCTAGGAAGCAGGGTAGTCTCATGGTACAGCAAGAAACAACAAACAGTTTCCAACTCAACGGCCGAGGCTGAATATATTGCTGCTGGAAGCTGCTGTGCTCAGATCTTGTGGATTAGGAACCAACTACGAGACTATGGCTCTGTATTGAATAAGATTCCTATTTTATGTGACAATATAAGTGCAATAGCCATCACCAACAACCCTGTGCAGCACTCGAGGACAAAGCACATTGACATCAGGTATCATTTCATTAGAGAGCACGTCGTGAATTGTACTGTTGAACTATTTTTTGTTCCAACAGAAGAACAAATAGCAGATATTTTCACTAAACTACTTGACGAATCCACATTTACCAGATTAGTTGGTAAATTGGGCATGTTGAATAGTTTTAGTGATTAATTTAGTTAATATCTGGGATCTGTTCTTGAATGAATTTACAAATGAATTTTTCATAAATGAAAAATTCATTTGCAAATTTATTTTATCATTTTATCATATTTCTTGCTTATTTCTATGTAATATATATTATCTTATCTATTTTCATTTTCCCTACTTGTTAATTTAAAATATCTCAGAATATTTTATTTCCTCTAAAAATATTTTACTATGAATTTTATTTGCTAAAATTCAATAGAAATCTATTTTTGGAATAAAAATAATAAATTTTGATATATTGTCTTTGATTCTGTAAATATTATAAGTCTGTATTTCAGTTTTACTATTTTGTAAATATTTTCTGATATTTTTACTAAGTTATATAAGTCTTTATAAATTTATATATGTATGTGTTTCTGTGTTTAAAGCTGATATGACAATCGGCAAGACAATTGAAATTGTCTTGCTGAAATTCATTTCAGTTTAAATTGTGTTTATTATATTATTCAGTTCAGTTTTATACTGGCAAGACAATCGGTATGACTATCAATTGTCTTGCCAGTTATAAACCATATATATAATTATTTTCCGTTTATTATTATACTGGTATGACAATCGGTATGACTATCAGATTGTCATACCAGTTATAATTTTAGTATTTATTCTATTGTTTCTTTTCCTTCTTTTGCCTGGTATGACAATCGGTATGACAATCCCGGATTGTCATACCAGCTGTAATATAAAGGCGTGTGTTTGTTGTTTTTTTAACCATTTTCAGCAGTTCAGTTCTTTTCAAAAAATTCGAACAGTTTTTTTTCTCTTCAGTTTCTCTCTTCTCTCTCTTCGAATTGCTTCCTTCCTTGCTCGAGTTTTTACTCAGCACACAAATTTATCACTTTGTGATATATACATACAAGTATATATATACAGAGGTGCTGTTGGATTTTTATTAAAAAAAACACAAAAACAAATAAAAATCAGTTTGCCCCTTCAAATTCAATTTGTGTTTGTTATTTTTGAACTTTTTTATTTTTAATTTTAATTTCTGATTTGTGTCTTTTGGCTTTTCAAAACTGCGTTTGTGAGTTAAGAATTTTAACGAGATACATTTCTGTCTAAATTTTTCGATTATAATTAATTTAATTCGAATTATTAAATTAATTTAATTAATTCGAATTTTCTTAATATTATTCTTAAAATTCTGAAAAGCGTGTGTCTTATTATTATTTTAAATGGCTCTCAATTTCCAAATTGTCGCGCATAATCAGGTTGGTTATTTTAATCCGGAAAAATGTGATGTTGAAAAATTTAAGCCATGGATTAGATTTTTAAATGACCATTCGATTGTTAGCTCTGCTATTAAATCAAATGTGATTTTAAACGTCGATCTACTTAGACTGATTTGCACAACCTCTACTGTGGCCGATGATTCAAAATCTTTTTCATTCACCGTCGCAAACACACAGTATGTAGTTGATGAAACAGTCGTCAATCGTGCGTTAAATTTTCCACTAGACAATTTCTGTAATTTACCCTCTGAAAATGATATCACAAATTTTTTCAATGCTATTCACTATCAGGGGGTGATCAATTTAACCAAACTTTCTAAATCAAATTTGGTGTCTGAATGGGATATTTTCTTCGATACACTTTCCAAAGTGTTTGCCAACTGCACAAAATCCAATTTTCATAACATCACTTCCACTCTGCAGTATATTGGTCTTGCGGTTGTTTTCAATCAAAGGATCAATTTTGGCAAACTACTTTTTCCCATTCTCTTGAGACGTCTAACTTCTGCTTTACGTGATCATTCTACAAATCGTAGGGTATCATGTTACTATGCTCGTTTTCTCATGCTTATAGCAGATCATCTTCTCTCACCTGAACACAAAGCCCTTTTTGCTAACTCTGCAGTAACCAAACCCCCTCCAGTTAGCAAAAAGATTTACACTCGCCAAGACACAACCTTCAAATTCATGCAAATTCCAGTACTTGTATCTGCTTTCATGGCCACTTATATTCCTTTACCTATTTTCAATCTTCCCGGCCATGAACAGCAACCTCAACCTCCAGTGGTTCAAGCCACCCAGGCTCTTCCATTACAGGTAGTAATTCCTCACTCTCACTCTCTTCCTACTTCTGTTGAAAGACCCCCAGTGGTTGATAGGGCTGACCATGAAGTTGTAGAACCACAACTTCAATCCCAGGTCATAGAGCCAAACACAGAGTCTCATTCTATCTCAACCTCTCCCCCACTGTCTAAAATGTTACCCAGGAGATTACTAGAAAGTAGTACATTGTTAAATATGAGTGAACCCTCAGCTCTGCCTCCTCCTAAGAAAAGAAGAACATATTCTGAGGCATCTGAAAGCCCATCCTTGTCCTCCCAACAGGACATGGACTTTGAAATGGCCAATGAACAGTTACTAGAGGCATTCTCTCAACAGGATGCATCTATTGAAATTCGCCATAGGGCCATGGCATCTTGTACTGAGTCAAGCACAATTCCATTACTCACAATGGAACCATACACTTCCCCAGATCATACTCAGGACACACAGCGAGGAGTGCACGTAGAGTCGGTTACAGTGCCTGCCATAGTTACGGCAGAAGAGCAGTCACATGCTTCAGAGGGAAAATCTGACTCTCCGCCATCTTTAATAGAGTCATTTTCTCCCCTCCCAGATCCAACACCTCTGGTCCCTTATGGGATTCTCCACTCGCAGATTTATCTGGAGAAAGTGGAGGGCAACTCGGTCAATCTATCCCTGAAGCAATTCAGACATCTATTCCAAAAGATTTGATAGTATTGACTGAGGATCGGGACTCGCGAATTCCCATTGCACCACCACTGACCTCTCTTGAAGAGGCTAGGGTGATTTTTAATGCAGGTACAGAAGAACAGCAACAGGAAGACTCCTCACGAGCAATTATATTGAGAGAAACACATGCACGTGAGGTGAGTGAGCCAAACACGAGTGAAATTCAGGTGAGAGCACACACAGACACTGATACTGTAAACCTGTTAGCTCAGATTGCTGCCCTAAAAGAAGAACTTGCTAAAAGCCAAGCTGAAGCTCAAGCATTCAAAGCACAAGTGGTTGAACGGTCTTCTTCTTCCACCTCTGTCAACAATCAGCTTGCAATAATAAGGAATGACATCTCAGATCTAAAGACCACTGTAATACCAAAGCTCAATTCTATTCAGGACACTCCAACTTTATCAGCTGATGACATATCCAACTTCTGCTCTCTACACACAAGAATGACTTCTCTTGAAGACCTCGTTGAGATGAATCATTCACTGGACTCCTCAAGATTTCTAAAGATAGAGACGGGCATGGAACATCTCAATGAAGGGATGAAGCACCTATATTTCATGATCAAGAATTCTCATTGCCCTAATGAAGAACAAAGAACTTATTTTGAAGGACCGTCTAGTGGAGGATCAGGCTCTGGAGGTGATGGAGGTTCCAAAGGAAAGTCAGTAGAGGATCCATCAACTAAGGGGGAGAAGAAAGGAAGTAGTGCCAAAGGGAAAGAAAAAGATACCTCTGCTGGAAACAAAGGAAAGGCTGATGATGTCTACTACAGTGGAGAACAGGATGACTTTGATATTTTTGACATTCCCACTGAACCAGTTCAGGAAGATAAAGATGGGTTATTTGAAGCTGAAGAGGAAAGTGATTTTGGAGAATGGGAAGAAGAAGCTCAAGTGGATCCTATGTTTGAGAAAGAATTTCAGAAGGAGTAGTCAGAGATGAAAAGAAAAGAAGCTGAACTCAAGAAGGTCTCTCAGATCATTGACATGAGAAAAGACATTCAAAGAACAGAAACTCTTCAAAAGCAACGTCTTCATGACATTAAGGCTCAAGAAAGGAGAAGAGATGTCAGACTAAAGATTGGTGAAAAATGGGATGAAGCTAGGAGAGTAATTGATATGCCTCAGCTGAGCACTAACAATGATAGGCAGTTCTTACATCTTCTTGACAAGCTGGAAATCTCAAATCCTAACAATGACATGTACATGAATGCTATCAAGACTGAAGTCTCAAGGATCACAGCTGCTTTTGATAGATCCCTAAATGAGATGAGCATTTTTGTATATTGTCAGAGTGAAGGATCATTCAAGGTGTCACTTCATCTATTTGAGAATCGTTCTTTGTCAGAGATTTGGGTTCTTTTAAACAAAGTCAAAAGAAGCTCAGAATTGAATGAAGTTCTTCGAGAAAGGCTTAAAGAGTTTATCAGCAGGGCTAGTCCTCAAGTGGTCAACAATCCTCATCAAGTGAGATTCTTTAAGTCTGATTGTCTTCAAATCTGTCAGCTAGATGTACAATCTCTTAAAGACTACTCAGCTAAGCATCTGGTCTGGATGGAACATCATTTGAGAACTGCTGGATATTCATCCATGTTGAAGACTCAAGCTGCTGAGTTGATTCAAGCTTATTGTGAAAAGAATGTTAAAAGATACAATCAACTCAAGAATAAACTGAAGTCAGTTGGAGCTCAACCAGTCAGACCAGCAAGCTTCACTTCAGAAAAGGATCGTGTCTTTGACAAGGAATTGCTTCAAGATTTAGAAGAAGGTGAAGTCAGAAGAGAAGACAACTGAAGTCAATTAGCTCAAAACTCAATGTAATATGATTAGAGCTTTATGAATCAAGATAGTCTAATGTAGTTATATGTTCAGGCTAGAGGAACATCTATCTTGTATTCACTTGTAAATTTCATTTGGAATCTGGAAAATGTTAAATATAATCCAGAACTTTTCTGCTATTTACTTTACATTACTGTTTATATCTTTTTCTTATTTGTTAGTTGAGTTATCCTCTAGGTATTTGTTGTTATTGTCTAACAAGCAAATAGGGGGAGATTGAAAGGCATATGTCATAGCCTACTCGTTTATTCAAGTATTTAACTCAACTCAAATAAGAATGTAATAAGTAAATAGTGGATCAATCATCAGAGAGATCTCACAATGTAACATCTGTCAAAGAATAAAGAAACATTGTTCATCTGCAGACTTGAAGATTCACTGGAAGAAGTTCAAGAATTTGATCATGCCTCAGTGATATAAACCAAGATCGTGGATTTAATCAAGTGACAGAGATCTCGTCAAGGTATCATTTATTACAAGGATTCAATCAGAATATCAAAGTCAAGACATGAAGAAACGTCACGGAAGTTAGTCACTCATGAACCAGACAGTACATCGAGTGTCAGCATTGAAGTGGCGGAATTGATTCATAAGTCTCAGTGACTTTCAGAAGATTGTCAGAAGAATGGATGCTGCTCAGCGTTAATATTAATTCTCTATTAATTAATTAAGTCATATAATTTAATTAAGAAAATAAATTATATCTGCAAAGATTAATTTATTGATTAATTGAATTAAATTGATTAATTAATTTAGAATTAATATTAAGGATTTACAAGATTTTAATTGGTTTAAAATCTGCTTAAATTCAGCAAGACAATTCATTTGAACTAGTATGACAATCGGTATGACAATTGATAGTCATACCGAAAGTCATGCCAATACATTTAATTGTCTTATTAGAATTTCTGTTTAGATTAAAATCTGTTATTAATTCAGCAAGACAATTTATTTGAACTAATATGACAATCGGTATGACAATCAATAGTCATACCGAATGTCTTGCTAGCTCATTTTAATAGTCTTGCTAGTTGTAAATTTTGTCACACCGAAAGTCTTGCTGGCCAAAAGGATTGTCATACCAGATCAATTTACATTCGGCTATTGGCTAAAAAGAAGCAGAAGTCTGTTACATTCAAAAAAAGACAATAGCAATCAAACAGAACACAAACTCAAGGATAAAAGAAAAAGGAGCAGAAAAATATTTCATCTCATCTGCAACTTCAAGATCAATTTCTAGATTGTAAAGTTAAATCCAATCAACTAGAAATACTTATCTTGTTCTTGTGTATCAATCTAGCGGATTAAAATCCCTAGAACTTAATCTCAAATCGCATTTAGCATTTGATCTTTTAATTACAAAAATAGAAAAAGTTCATGTCGAATTTATTCTAGATTTGTAATAATTGATTTGAGATTAATCCCTTGTAACCGATACCGTAGTTGTAACACCTTTCAAGTTTAATAAAAGTTTTATTTAACTTGAATTTTGTTTCACAATTTTATTCCGCATTTTATTCGATTAAACGGTATTGTTTGCATTCAACCCCCCCTTCTACAAACAAATTGGGACCTAACAGATCTCTGTGAAACCAACTATAATTACTGAACCTAAGGATCTGAAAATGCAAGAAGAACCACAGCAGAAAAGAAGATTTAGATACAAACTCCATTCCAAGAGGAAAGTGAACTTTAATGATGAGGAATTGGAAGATCAATTTCCCAAAAAGCCTACAACTACAACTCAGACATCAAAACCCTCAGTGGTATTTGAAGAATTCAAAGTGGTTGATCCAACAAGGAATATTCATGGTGAACCAATTATTCCTAAGGATGAGCCAATAGACTGGGATAGTTTACCAATTCATGAGCTAAATTTACATATCTTCAAGATAAAGAATACAAAGACTAGAGCTAGCAAGAAAGTGAAGCTTGTATCTTTAGATCCAAATCTCTAACCAAATCCCAACCCACAGTCAACAAGAGAGATCTAGTCAACAAGAGAGATCTCATGTACATTTGTGATATCAAGGAATTTTCAGACTTGAATCTCTACTTGGATGAACTGGAAGAAGTAAGAGGAATTGATGCTTACAGACATCTTCCTGAAAGACTGGTATTTAGATACAAGGGATGGAAAGAGATAATATGGCCTCTTCACAGGATTCTCCAAGAAACCCAATCTGTTCTGATTAAAGTCTACTCATCCTTCAAAAAGAATTTTGGATACAATGTGACTGCAAGAAGAATAGTTCTAAAGAGGATTGAGGAACTAAGGAGTATTAGAGCCAAAGATGCACTTCCAAAAACTCTATATATTCCCTTTAAAAGAAAAAAAGTGCATCTAAGGCCCAATTGGCTGATGGAATTCATGGATGACAAAGGTGTTAGAAGATTCTTCACATTGGAGGACCAATTGAGTATCTCTAGCAATGAGACTCTTCTGGAAATGCAGGAAATGCTAAATCTCTCAGAAGCTGATGAACTCGAATTCCACAGACAACTTTAGAATCAAACTGAAGAAAACAACAGAAGGCTTGGGAAGAAATCCTGACAATCAAGTAAATAGATCTATCTGCTCAGACTAGAGGAGCTTCTTAATAACAATTGTGAGCAATTTCTTTGTGTACTTTGCATTGTTCAACTTTCAGCAACTTGTAGCACTTAACAGTTTTATCTACTATTTTTCAATTTGTATCTTTAGGATGTTTTGTTATCATCAAGTCTCTCTTAATTTATGGCTACAATTCCAGTAGACATAAATTGGGGGAGATTGTTAGGAATATGTTATGTACTTGATGATAAGCTAAATAAAACACCCTAGTAGATTTAACTTAGTGAATTTTGTAGCACCCGACGGATGATCAATTATAGTCCCGACGGATGATTCAATATAGTCCCGACGGATGAATAATTGATAACCATCGGGTGAGTAGCTTATGTAATAATAAGTCATGTAGCACATTTCTTCAAACAACTTTGTATAAGATTCTGTAGTAGCATATGGATCATGTAGACTACTAGTAGATGTGCAGAATAGGTTGATTAAATATAAATATAAGATGTCTTGTAATTTTGTATAAATGAAATGGAGTCAAGTGATAAATAGCTACCCGACGGATGATCAACAAGGCTACCCGACGGATAACAAGCATGTACCCGATGGATGATCAATTCAAATATCTATTGAAAGTGACAACACAGTCACATGCGTCGAGTGTTTGCAAAAGGAATGTGGCAGCCTGTTTAGCAGGATTTTGACAACAAAGAAGCATTACCATTTCCATGCTATTATGAAGATATTTAAAGATGCTGGAATAGAGTAGTGAAGCATCATGGGATTAGACTTGATAGGTTTTGTTTTATTATCTTGTCTTATTACCATGTAAACTTGGTGATATATAAACCAAGTGTAGCTAGTACAATAAACCAACTAAGCAAACACATTCTTTTGCAGAGAAACATTTGAAAGATATATTCTGTAGAATTTCTCTGTAGTTTGTTTGTTCACTTGTAAAGCAGCTGTGAGCTATTCAAGCTTCACAGGGTTCTCTTGATATATATATATATATATGGTGGATACATTCAAATCCACCCATAAGTTTTAAAGACCTGAGTTTTTATTACTTTATGTTTGATTAACTTAACTCTGTATTCCCCACTTTGCAAATCAAACAGTTAGATATAAATTGAGTTAGAACCATTTTTCATAAATCTCAAAAAGAAGCCAGAATTACATTCAACCCCCCTTCTGTAATTCTTGTTGTATTGTTAGGGAATAACAATAACATCAACATAACATCAGAGAGCTTGAGACATTATATATGTATTCATATCAAAATCAGAAATAAGGAACTGCATATTGACTAGACGCATTCATTTCCAGAAAGTGAAAATAGAGATATAGCATATAAAAGCAGTTCGGTCTTTAGTTAGAAGTCTTCATACCAGACTTGGCGTACTAAATTTAAAGACCTATAAACAACATAAAACATGTTGGAGCTTTGTTCCCACCAACATGACAAGCTGTAAGATGTAAAATACGCGTAGAAAGAAAACTTATAGTCTTCTTCTCCTATTCTTGTCGTACTTATGTTTTTTTTGTGTTTTTACTCTCGAGTTGTTGTTGAGCTTCTTTCTTTGCAACCTCTCAGCTGAGGCTAATTAATCTTTGATCATCTTCAACTTTTCTTGTGCTTGCTCCAGTTGAGTTTCCAAACCTGCAATACGGGTACCCAATTTCTTTTGATTTACGGGAACATGATCAGACTGAGAAAATGTCATTTAATTTGGAAAGATTGAAATACTACCAACATTGATTTTTATTCTTTGTAGATCAGGGCTAAAAAATTGCAGTTCTCTGAACCTTGTATAGACAAGCACATAAATTTACATATCATAATTTCAGACTACGTGCTAAGCACCACTAGTGACTTCTTTTAATTATTTATACATATACATCAAACAGGAACACAAACAAAAGGGTTTGACCTTTGACCCGACCATTTTTTTAATTATATTCATTATATCTGTGTTTAATAAAAAAATGAACTTCATAAGGTTACAGAGTGAAGCAATGCTTCTCATAATCTTAGGGTTAAGGCCACTAAAAAGTTAAACTCAAAATTGTGACTTGCAAGTGAGATAAAACACAGCAGCAACTAGTGTAAAAAACCTAAAAAAATCGACCTTTCAAACCTATTATGTCGAAAACTAGCTAGTCCTAACACGTCATGATCCCACACATTATAAGGCATTTACAATTTCTAAGGTTCCCCATTATAATACAGAAATACTGTAAAACAAACATCATGAAAGGGAATTATAACAAAAGGTTAAGTAACTTTTATTTGAGGGAAATTAAGATGAAAGATGAATCAATGCAACACAATAGCCAAACAAATTGAAAAGGGACGGTAAATTTCCAAAAGAAGTACTTGAAATATACCTGCACTACGAGTATCATTACTAGAAGAAGTAAACAGCACCTATAAAAATGTAAAAAACTAACAAAATCACTAAGTATCAAATCCAAATAATTCAAAAAACAATTCTTTTTCCATAAAGTTCAAAACTTTATACCCTGCTGGACTCTCCAAAGCTAAGCACAAAGCAACTCACCAAAAGGGAAAGAAACTGAGCATAAAGGAGCTGCCTTTTCATATCAAACAAACCCTAAACACCAAAATACACAAAATTTGTATCAAATTACACAAAAAATCATCAAATATTAAAATTTAACAAGATACTAATGAACTTACCCAACAAAAATGTAAAGGTCAAGAGGTAAATTTAGCAAGTGCGACATGTATATTTTTTAAATGCAAGCTTACCTAGAAAGTGAAACTGTTCTTATGGGATATTAAAGGTGCAAACACATTGGTAGATCCAAATGGAGAGATCAAGCTTGCAGACTTCGGCATGACAAAACATTTATGCTTATCTAATTCCACGTGACCAAAAGATTCCCTTCTGTCACACTTAACTGCCAATGAAAAAGAATTCCATAAGTTGAGTAGACACTCAAAAATATATGCACATACATTAAATGCAAATAATAACAAACACCTTAGAGTGTGAATAAAGGGTAAAAGCCAATTCAGGTCCTTAATAGTTTTTGGTTCTTCACTTAATTTTTCCCTCTTTCTCCAGCTCTATAAAGGGCTCGAACATCCTCCACTACCAACATTTGGTCAACTTCAAGACCTTTAAGCAACATCAATACACCGAGAAAAAAGTAAACAATTACAAACAAAAGCCTAAAGTGAAACATGTTTCCAGTGATTTTTACTTAATGCGAAATGAATAAGAAATTAATAACTTTTAAAAAGCTCTGCAAAATATCAAAATAGTAAATTACTAACCACTCTAGATATCTCATCAGCCCTCATATTTCTTATTTCATCAGCAACATTAAAAATATGAATCTGACATAAGAGGGAGCCCCAAAGCATTACTAATTTGTCACAAACAGAGGAAGCAGTCTGTATCTTTCTTTACAGAAGCTCGACACTATTTGATGGATAACAGTATTTTTTTAAAAAAATACATTTATATGCACAATAATATTTTCATACATAATATGAAATTCACAGCATACCGTATTCATTTGTACACACACTGAAATTCACAAAAATAGGGAACATCAAATGTAACATACAAGTAAAGAAAAAATAAACATATACATTTGACACAATATACACGGGCATATACATCAAAATTGACACCCACATAATAATATTAAACAATTACTTAAGTAATTTAAAAATTAACATGCTCATTTTAAATAATTACTCAGCTAAATAAAAAAAATAGGGCTTCTAACTAACAAAAATTAAATAATTAATAAAATTAGGGTTTCAAATTGAAACCCCCAATATAAAAATTAAGGTTTAAAGCTTACCCAAACGAAGTTTTGACCTCTTTAAGATTTAAATTCTGACTTGAGCTCTAAATAAACTCTGTTTTGACCTTCGATGACGAAACAGAGCAGAGTTGGAGGAGTGAGCAGAGTTAGGGGTGAGAGCTATTAGATCAAGAGAGCAGAGAGTCGAATTGAGCATATAGAGCAGAGAAATTTGAGTTCTTTGGTCTCGATAGAGTTTACCACAGTTCAGTTGAGAGAGTGGAGAGAGTTTTTGATTTTTTTGTTGTTTTATGCCTTTTGATATGTAAGTGTTTTGATAGTAGTATTATTTTAATTTTAATTTTTATATATGTATGTTTTGAGGGTAAAGTTGAAAAGAGGGGAAGATCAAGTACTTAAAAATTTTAAGGAAAAAAATGGGGGGAGTTTTGAGAGGTAGTGAATTATTTGGTTAAGGGGGGAAATGGGGGAGGCACGCTGTATCATTTTTTTAAAACAGACTTATAACATCGGTTGGTATAATGAGACTGATGTCTATATTATAAAAAGACATCGGTTGGACAAAACTGATGTAAAAAAATCTTTTTATATCGGCGCTAGGAGCAACCGATGTCTAAGAGGCGATGTCTATTCTACTTTTTCTAGTAGTGCATCCACCATGATCAATTAATACTTAAGAACATCTTAAAATACATAATCTGATCTTAACATATCATACCCATCATGATCTAATCATAAAAATGAAATAAGGCAAAAATCAGAATCAAATTCTGAATACATTAAATCGTTGTTTACATGCAATAAACGACGTCAAACGCCTTACATAAGGGTCGATGTTAGCTTTAGCTATCTTTTTTGTTCATACGCCTGACTCCTGATCGAGTAGGGAATTCATTTGCGAAAATCGAACACCGGACCCAGATTTCAGAGAATCTGCAACATCTGATTCAGAATTCGTATCTAATCCGATTCTAATAATAAGAACAAACATAAATTATATATATATATCAGTATATATATAGATAATATAATCATTAGATGATTATACAACTCACATGAATATCGTATATTCAAACCATACATATAGAAATATAATGTATCAACATCAAAACATGGCAAATCATGTACATGCTTGTATATCAAAAACGGTTAAACACGTAAACGAATTAAACACTTTTGCAAGTAGCTCTGATGTCATTGAAGGGTTTCGAGCACATAAACGCAATGGAAATGATGAAAAATTAAATTAAAATCAGAATAAAATTGAAACTCTACGCAGGATCCATGCAAAAATAGATATTTAATTTGTAGTAAGAATCTTTACCTTAAAGAAGATTTAAAAGTTCATTAATGGAGGATTAATGGAGTTCCAAACCTTGTTGAATCACCACGTATCCCGCTCTCGCGATCTACGCTCTACGCTCTACGGTATCCACACGAACGCTTTTCTTGAAGGATTGATGTGTACTAGCACCCGAAAACTCCAACTCTACCTCTCTTCCTCTTTCTCCTTGAACAACTAGGGTTTTGTAAACCATGTAACCTTATATATAAATCATCCCTCAAAGAGTTTATATAGAGAGAATAATGGGTTTTCTAATTATAATCTAATTATAATTAATACTAATCTGAAATCCCAATTTATTATTTAATTAACTCACACTTAATTAATTAATAACTTATTTCGGAATTAGTTTAAATAATTTCTCTATTTTATTTATTTGATTAATTAAGTCATACTTAATTAATATCATAAATAAAACAAATTACTTATTTAATTTAAATTCATAATTAAGATTATTTCTTCTTCCAGCATTCTTTGTGTGTGACCCCGTAGGTTATTATTATGTTGACAATAATTTTAATATCTCATATTAAAATTATAAACAATGAGCGACATCTAGTAATACATCTTTGCTACCCAAGTAATAATAATTAAATCGGTGATTCGTTTAAACCTTTTGTGATAATGTACAATGTAATATAATCCCGTTAACCAAATATTATAGATTAAACCAGAGGCATGTAATGTGTCATCATCATCATAGTTTAATCCAAGTTTATTTGATCAATGAGTAGACTATCATATCAAATCAACATTTAAGCGTCGCCACGCATTTCATTGTCTAGGTCACACAAGATGCCAATAATATCACTCCTAAAATAGGAGGGTTAATAACTATCTAGATTGTTCATATTTCTCATATGATTCATAATATACCCGAAATACACTTTTATCATTACCCGGTCAAAGGTAATTTTTAATGTAATCAAAGTACATTAATTCTCGTATAAAAATATACTGATTTCAAGTCTAAGGACCATTACATCATTATCACAATGAGAATTACTTATGACACAACAGACATGTAGAATCTCATATTGGGTCTCACCAAGCACCATGTACATTTACATCTGCCTGTGTTTTTGACTTTAGTATCACTATACCTATGATTATCAGTCAACAAACACACCAGTCTTAATGCATTATTATTGTCCCTTAATAATAATACTCGGCTAGGCATCTTTAGGAATATTGATACTATTCTTATAATCTCATTTTTAAGTCACGTACTTAGAGATATAGAATTCATATCATATTCCAAGGAAATCTATTAATCTAACATTTATATCGCAGTAAGTTAAGATATAATAAATTATAAAGGGAATAATTATTAGGAATATGTTGTGTACTTGATGATAACTTGAACAAAACACTTAGTATATTATATTTAAGTGAAATTGTAGCTTTCAATGGATGATCATTTCAACATCCGTTAAGAGAGTAGCTTATGCAATAATAAGTTCAGAAGCACATTCCTGCATATTATAATGCCTTAGTGAACTAGATGTTGCAGAATATTGAAGTCATGTTGACTACTAGCTTGATATGCAAGATAGGTTGGTTAATTGTAAATATTAGATGCCTTGTAATCTTGTATAAATGAAATGGAGTTAACTGCCATGAAGACATTCTCAATGGATGTTTCACTAAGCTTCAACGGATGATCAACTTAAGCTTCAACGGATGATCAACCAGAGTTTCAACGGATGATCAACCAGAGTTTCAACGGATGATCAATCAAAGTTTCAACGGATGATCAATCTGAGTTTCAATGGATGTTCAAATTCAAAAGTGCAGTTGATAGTGACTTGACAGTCACATGTGTTGATTGTATGCAATTAGAATGTGGCATCCTATTTGCAGGGTTTAGAGAACAAAAAAGCATTTCCATTTCCATGCTAAACTGAAGATATTCCAAGATGCTGGAAAGAGAAGTGAAGAAGCATGAAATAAGACTAGAAATGTTTTGTCTTATTTACTTGTCTTTTTACCATATATCTTGGTAACATATAAGCCAAGTGTAGCAAGTTGAATAGTATAAGAAGTTAATAAGAAATTACCAGAGAAATAGATAAAGCTACATCTGTAAAGAATTTCTCTGTTCTTGTTGTTCAACTAGTAAGCAGCTGTGTATAATTTTGTAACACAGAGTTCTCTACTTAATATATATATCTGGTAGAAAGTTCAATCTACCAGAAAGTTTTTAAATACTTGTATTTGATTACTTTGTGTTTTTTATTTCAATACAACTTTCATTCCGTACCATTGCTAAATTAAACACAGTTATATATTTAAAGAAGAACTGTTCTTAAAATTAAAAAAGAAGCCAGAATTACATTCAACACCCCCCCCCCTTCTCTAATTCTTTTTTAGATTATTTGGGAATGACAATTAGTATCAGAGCAAGCTCTTGAAGAACTAAGAGTTAAAAGATCACAACAACTAACAAGATGAGCATAAAAGATGTCGGTGTAAAGATTCCATTTCTGGACAAAGACAATTATCACCACTGGAAGGTGAAGATGCACCTGCATCTCCTATCTCAAGATGAAAAATATGTGGACTGCATTGAAAAAGGTCCACATGTCCCTATGAGAGCTGCTACATGAAATGAACCATCCATCCCAAAGCCTAGAGTAGAATGGTCTGATCCAGATATTGAACAAGTTCATAAGGATAAGAAGGCCATGAACATTTTGTTTAATGGTATTGATGGTGACATGTTTGATAACATCATTAACTTCCAAGGAGGTATGTGACACAATACAAGTTATTTATGATGGAACTGAGCAGGTAAGGGAAAATAAAATGCAACTCCTGATTCAACAATATGAGCATTTCCATAGTGAAGAAAGTGAGTCACTCACTGACATTTTCAATAGATTTCAAAAACTACTGAATGCTCTAAAGTTTCATGTAAGGGTCTATCAAACAAAGGACTCAAACCTCAAATTCCTTAGATCTCTGCCGAAGGAATGGAAGCCTATGACAGTCTTATTGAGAAATTTTCAAGATTATAAGGAGTTCGCCTTGGATAGACTGTATGGGATTCTAAAGACATATGAGCTTGAAATAGAGCAAGATGAGAAGCTGAAGAAAGGAAGAAAGAAAGGCGGTTCCATTACATTAGTTGCTGAGAAAGAAAGGAGAAGGAGATAAAGGTTGAAGCTGTTGAATCTGCACCAAACCATAGTTTGTGAAGGCAAAGGAAAATGGCTAGTAGCTGAACATAAAGACAATCTTAGTCAAGATGACTTGGATGACATAGATGAGCATCTTACTTTTCTATCCAGGAGATTTTCCAAGCTTAAATTCAAGAAGAATTTTGGAGCATCCAAGTCAAACAGACACATGATTGATAAGTATAAATTCAAATGTTTCAAGTGTGTCTTGGTAGGTCATTTTTCTAGTGAATACGGAAAGTCTGATTCTGGTAAAAAGAAGTTTGAGCCTGTTGATTATAAACTGAAATATTTTGAGTTGCTCAAATAAAAGGAAAGGGCTTTCATTACACATGAAAATGACTGGGCTGCAGATGGGTTAGAAGAGGATGAAGATACAAGCTATGTCAATCTAGCACTTATGGCCAAATCAGATGAAACAGAGGTCAGTTCATCCAGCAATCAGGTAATTACCACTAATCTAATATATTTATCTAAATTTGAGTGTAATGATGCTATAAATGACATGTTTACTGAATTATATCATCTGTGCGTTACACTTAAGTCTCCCACTAAAGGAAACACTAAACATAAATAGAACAATCTGTTTTTAAGTGAAAGAAACAATGTGTTGGAGACTCAATTTGTTGAGTTTGAAAAATTGAAGATAGAATGCAAGATTGCTAAAGATTAACTAACTGAATCCATAAAGAAAGAGGAGATTTTAATAAAGCAGTTTGAACGAGAACATGAAGTAATTAAGGCATGGAAATCATCTAGAGATGTACATGCTCAAATTACTAAAGTTCAAGGTATAGAATCTTTCTGTGATGCAGCATGGAAAAAGAGCAAGGAGAATCTTGATTCCAGTTTGGTTGAAGGACTTTCAATGGATGTGGATTCGACGGATGATGAATATTATCCGTCGAATAATCAAAAGGATTATCCGTCGAAAGACAATGAACCATATTCGTTGAGTGAAAGTAAGCCAGTCAGCAAAGCCAAGCTAGCTAAATTAAATGAAAAATATGGATCAGTTTCTAAGAACTTTGTTCCAGGAGAAACAAGTTAGTGAAACAGAACAAGAGAGTTAATGTAGGGCATCTGTCTATTAAGCAATTAAATGGCAGATTGGAGAAAATTGAAGTGAAAGCAGGGTCTAAAAGGAAAAATAATAGAAATGGGAAAGTAGCAATTAAAAAACATAACAACTACACACTCGATAAATATGCTCCCAGAAAAAATTGTGTTAAGTATGGTAGTGTTAACACTACGCCATAAGTGGGCTATTTTAATGCCTAAATGGTGTTATAATAGGCCCCAAAAGCGTTACAATAGGTCTATTATAATACCAGGGGGCGTTATGTAATTACAATAGACACCCTAATGTAACACTTCACTGATCTATTATAACAGAGGGAAAACGTTACAATAGGAACCTACTGTAACACTAACAGGCCCAAATGTAAAACAAAATGAGTGATACAATATCTTGATCAAGATTGCATAAATGGGGCCCACGACTAATGGGGTATATTAATTTTATATATCTTTATTATTTTTAAATCTTATTCTCAATGGCCTAGCTTTCGATTTCACTGCAATTTTATATATTTATAAGAAAAGCAAGTAAAATTACTTGAATATAAATAAGAACAATGTAGCAAGTAAAATTACATATTCAGATGTTTTACATAAGTGTTCTATGATTTAAAGAAAATAAGAAGAAAAAGAAAAGCCTTGCTACGTCTATATTTTTTGCTGCATTTGACTTCCTTTCCACCTATACAAATATCTTTCATCCAAGTTTTTTTTATGTTGCTTTTGTCCGGGGCTTCTTCCAGATCCATGCTCTCTCTTGCTTTCAACATTTATTACAGCAGTGCTTCTGGTTCTGCTCGTTTTGCTATAGAAAACCTGCTCAAAAAGAGGAACTTCTAATTAATCTCTAAATAAAACATGTATAGGACATTCTTTTTTTCATCTCAGCAGTATAAAAGAAGCCAAATTAGTGAACAATGGTATCTCATAGTCGAGCAGTACACACTTCACAATACGGCACTAGTTAAACTTTCATTTGCTAAAGTTTGGCTCATACAAGTATCGGACTTTCAGCTCTACTCTGCTCATACAAGTATATATTGTAATATATGAGTAAGATCTTTTTAAAGTACTACTTACTCTATCGTAGTTGGTGTAGCTACAAACAGCTGTCTCCGTTGCCAAACAGCCCCCTGTAGCACCCCTGAAAAGGTTCATAATTATCTAATGCACTGAACAAATAAACGAATGTGAGATAGAAATTATAACAAGAAGAGTAACGCACCTTGAAGGATACATTCCTTTTCTCTCTGTTAAGCACATGTAATGGAGCTTTTAACTTAAGAGCCCCAGGTTTATTCAAGCAGATGTCAAATAGTTTCTCTCAGCTGTGTTCCTTTTTATGAGAGGTAGCTTTAATTATTGGTATTGATATTTAATAATTAAAAAAAGAAAAAGGAAAAAAGAGTACTCTATCTTATTTTTGTTTTAAAAAAAAATGGTCCTGATAATAGTTTAAGTCAACTATAATAGTTTTCCCTTCTTTGGACCTTGTCACGGACTGCCTGTTTGCCTATATCGTATTTCAATGCCAATCAAGAACTACACCCCGTAAGTTACAGGTAACCAAACCAGGATTCCAGATTCAGATATTCAATTATTCTAGTATTAACTATTAATATTTAAGCTAAGTAGACAATGAGGCATTGATATGTTGTTTCCAAACTACAACTAATCTGATGGAAGACACTTGAAAATAAAAAAAAAACTAATTCAACATTATGCAAAATCGACTTACAAAGTATATCTTCCAAAAGCAAGTCTCACTCATATAACCTGGACAAAGTTCCATTCTAGGAGATTTCAGTCTTGGCACAAGTCGCTTAACAGCTAGTGCATGCTCTTGCTGCGCACCAGACATGTCAAAATCTGCTAAAACAAAATTACTCAGTAAAACTAAAAAAGTACATATGCAGCTATAGGCATGGAACATTTATATAAAATGCATTAATGACCACATTTAAAACCGAATTATCTTTAAATGTTGTAAATAAGAGTTCTGATATATTAATACAATAAAAGTATGATGCACTATAATATTAGGTTTATATTATAGGCTATAACAAAGCTTCTGCCAAACATAACAGAATGGGATGGAGTTAGTAATATTAAGTGTGTCTTCCCTTTTTCATTTAATTGACAATGTATATAATTGGATCTCGTGCTTAACATAGTTACAATGTCTTAATAGATTACCTGCATGATCAATTAAACTCTAGGAACACAGAAGCTCACTGTCTTGGTGATCGGGTACACATCCTAGAGTTAAACTTGTAGACCTGGAAAACTTGGACGAAATGGGTCGCCACATGACATAAGGGTTAGAGAAGTCCAACTCAAATGTATTGTTCTTGAATCAAAAATTACAAAACAAAGAGATAGAGCTCCAGCAGTCAAATTTACGTATCGAGAGCCTTAAAGAGTCGATATTATCAGTTTCATTATATTACCAATATGAGATAGAGAGCATGAAGATTGATTTGATGACCTTTGAGCAGAGTAGCAGGATGGACAATCCCCATATCCTGCTTCTGGGAAAGCTTACATAATCAGACGTATCCGCTCTCTCTTTTCTTTTTATGTACGTTATTCAATTATCTACTTGCAACTATATTAGTTAAGGTCGTTGCTGTATATTTTTACTATATACATATAGTGAAATGCGAATGAACCTGCACAATGCAATGGTCAAATCAATTTTTCATCCATTAGTTAAGGACATATTTTTAATTCAAAGGTGATTTTCTCTCATTTATCAAATCAATACCAGATTTTTTCCACTCGCAACAAGAGTACAAGAGTACTTGAAATCTGATCATGATATATGAGAAAATATGACTATAAATGATGTAGAATGTATTTAATATTAAATAAAAAGAGACTGATATTTGACATCATAATTAGAATATATAAGACCAAACAGAGAATCAAATCATTTCAGAACATAACACCTGGAAAGAACTTTGAAAAATATATTACCATACTTCTTAGCAAACATATAAACTACAATGTACCTTAAAAAACTCAATGCTTTGAGCAAGAAGAACAGGGTCCTGCCTTTTGATTTGAGCAAGTCCAATATCATAGAGGTGGTAGAGGCCTCCGCTGCAAAACCATGAGCAACTAGCCTCCGATACTGCTACTATTTACTAGCATTGCCAATCACTACAACAAGCAAAAACTAGATCAAATTTATCAGATTACGACTACAAAAAGGACTCACATTTAAAAGCTTTTAATTTTATAAATTAAATTAGAATAATATATACCAACTCAAATGTATAGGGCGTGCATTTTTCTGTACAATAGTTGTATCATATAAATTGAATTCTCATATTATGATATCAATATGTAACACAACAAGACCATAATTTTTAACCTCAAATTCTACAAAAATGCAATTAACACAACTCAAATTAACTTAACTAATCATTTCCTTTGACTTAAAAGAGTAAGCAAAATCTTGAATAAACTCGATCACTCAATCTAATCACCTTAATCAACCGTAGTAAACATTCATTTAACGTAGTAAAACAAAGCAAACACAAACCAATATTACAGAAATCACCTTCCTCGTCATCAATATCAGGCAAAGGAAAATCCAACCAAGTCTCGGGATGCATAACAACATCTCTAATAAAATCCACCACTCTATCCGTAACACCGACAACTCCAAACTCATAATAATCCTTCTTCTCCTCACCCTCCATTTGATTTAAATTCCTTTAATAAAAAGACAAAAACATGCCTCCTTCCTTTCATTTTGAATAAAAATAGATGGTTTGAAAGCAGTGTAACAAGAATTAATACCACTCAACGGAGGATGGGTTTCAACGACGAACAAGGCTTCTGGAGACTATCCACCTTCAATGCTTCCACAATCACACTGCAAAATCAAAGATCTGAAAAAGCCTTGCAAATAAAAATAAAGAGTGATTAGTTGAAGTTTAAGTAAATAAAAGCCCTAATTGAACTCAAAATTGAAGAAACCCCTAATTTAAACTCAAAATCAAAGCCCTTGTTTAAAAAACAAGCCCAACTAATTAATTAATGGAGCTCTTAAACATACGACAAGGTTGTAGAGACGGTGCGGTGAGGTTGCAGAGAGGCGGAGTGCGGTGGTCGGTGGAGAGAGAGATGGGAGAGTCGGATTAGAGAGTATGTTTGTCTGAGGTGAGCTTTGTGAGTAAAATAATTCATTCTGGGGGGAAAGATGGCCGCCAATAATTCATCTACCAATTCATGTTTCATTTTTTTATTTTTTATATTTTACTTTCTAATTTTAATTATTATATATTATATATTAAATAAAAATAAATAAAGAATCTTTTACATTTATGTGTAATTTTTTTTTATAAATTTTATTATACTAATATATACATTTTTCATTCACTAATAAACCAGAATATAATTTTAATACTAATTTATGATATTTTTTCATTTAATATTTTTAAAAATTAAAAAAGTAACTATTGTAACACCAAGTGCTGGTGTTACATGTTGTGCAACACCGACCTTTCTTTGTAACACTAGCTTTATATCTATTGTAACACTAATCAAACAGTGTTACAATAGGACACAAATTTATTAGCTAGTGTAACACTCCTTGTAACACTTGCATTACAGTAGCCCACTTATGGCGTAGTGTAATCATTTGTTTGTTAATTGTAAAATTGTTATGCCTGCTTCCATGTCTGCACCTCCTTCATTTCCCAGTATGCCTACAATGCCTGTGAATGTTATGCCTGCACATAATTTGAATGCACAGTTTGCTAATATGCCATTTGTACAAAATCCTTACTATGTTGTATTTAGTATGCCACAAATGCCATTTAGCATGCCATACTGAAATAACATGTTTGCACAAAATATGCCTTTCCATGTTAACCATCCTGTGTATGATAATTCTGCAATAATGAATGTTTTAAGGGTTCTACTCAATTGACTAAGAATGAACTTAAAATGCCTAAGTCAAATGAGGACAAGCCTAAGAAACCTAAGAAAAAGGCTAACAAAAGAGGACCTAAGGAAACTTGGGTACCAAAATCAACTTGATTTGATTTTGTTGTGTGCAGGGAAACATAAAAAATCTTTGGTATTTGGATAGTGGGTGCTCAAGGCACATGATTGGAGATTCTACCCTGCTCACTGAGTTCAAGGAAAGAGCTGACCCAAGTATTAGTTTTGGAGATGACAACAAGGGTTATACAGTGGGATATGGCTTGATTTCAAAAGAAAATGTCATCATTGAGGAAGTTTCCCTAGTGGATGGACTCAAGCACAATTTGTTGAGTATCAGCCAGCTTTGTGATAATGGCAACTCGGTAACATTCAATTTTGAAGCCTGTGTTGTGACCAACAAGAAAAGCAACAAAGTGGTTCTTACTGGAGTAAGAAAAGGAAATGTGTATTTAGCTGACTTCAACTCATCAAATGCAGAATTTGTCACTTGTCTATTTAGCAAGGTAAGTCAAGATGAAAGTTGGCTATGGCACAAGAAGCTATCCCACCTTAACTTCAAGACTATGAATGAACTGGTCAGAAAAGCTTTGGTAAGAGGTATTCCTAAAGTGGAATTCTCAAAGGATGGCCTGTGTGATGCATGTCAGAAAGGAAAGCAGATTAAGGCATCATTCAGAAAGAAGCTTGATTCAACAATTGAAGAACCTTTGAAACTATTGCACATGGATTTATTTGGACCAGTCAATGTATTGTCCATCTCAAGGAAAAGATACTGCCTAGTAATTGTGGATGATTTCTCAAAGTTCTCTTGGACATATTTTCTAAAATCCAAAGATGAAGCTAGTGAAATCATCATCAATCACATAAGGCAAGTCAACAATCATCCCGATTTCAAAGTAAGAAGAATCAGGAGTGACAATGGAACTGAGTTCAAGAATTCTATGATGAGATCATTTTATGAAGAGAATGGGATCATGCATGAGTTTTCAGCAGCAAGAACCCCACAACAACATATAGTGGTAGAAAGGAAAAATAGATCTCTTATTAAAACTGTAAGAACTATGCTAGAAGAATCAAAATTACCAACATATTTTTGGGCAGAAGCTGTAAATACTCCATGCTACACTCTGAATATTTCTTTGGTTAATCAAGCAAAATACATGACACCCTACCAATTGTTCAAGAACAGGAAGCCAACATTAAACTTTCTTCATGTTTTGGTTGCAAATGCTATATCTTAAGGAATCAAACTGATCAGCACGGGAAGCTTGATGTCAAAGCAGATGAAGGCATTTTTGTTGGATATGCAGTTGGAAAAGCATATAGAGTGTACAATCTCAGAACCAACATTGTTATGAAATCTGTAGATGTTGTTTTTGATGATAAAAAGATTGAAGGACTGCAAGATGGAGGTTTCCATGAAAACCTCAAATTTGACAATGTTGAGATAATTTATGAAGATAGTGATGATGAAAGTGATCAAAAACCAATATCTAAGGAAAGAGCAGAAAAGTCAACAACTAATGAAGCACATAATTCAACATTCATCGGAAGACCAAGTGTATCATCCGTTGAAAGACAATCTGCATCATCCGTCAAAAGGCAAAGAACAACATCCTTTGATCCATCAATAAAAGTTGAAAATCAAGTTAGATCATAATTAGAAAGAACCCCAATTTCAAGTCGAAGATCCACAAACTCAGGGGATTTTCTTCTAATCAAAACTCTCTTACATATCAAGACAATAATGAGGCCTCTTTATCTAGAGCTAATCTACCACAACAGATAAAATGGACTAGATATCACCCATTTGAACTAATCATTGGTGATTCATCTTCAAGAGTGCAAATAAGAAAAACAACTCAAGAACAATGTCTATATAGCAGCTTTTTATTTCAGGAATAACCTAAAAAGGTAGAGGAAGCTCTGTTGGATCCTGATTGGGTTTTAGCTATGCAGGAGGAGCTAAACCAATTTGAAAGGAATAAAGTATGGAAGCTGGTACCCAAGCCTAAAGGAAAGAATCCTATTGACACCAAGTGGGTGTTCAGAAATAAGATGGATGAAAATGGCATAGTAGGAAGG
The DNA here is from genome assembly GCF_009905375.1 of Apium graveolens. Classification (NCBI taxonomy): domain Eukaryota; kingdom Viridiplantae; phylum Streptophyta; class Magnoliopsida; order Apiales; family Apiaceae; genus Apium; species Apium graveolens. The sequence continues at coordinate 99,953,371 of NC_133657.1, read as the reverse complement.
AACAAATCTAGATTGGTTGTTAAGGGCTATTGTCAATAAGAAGGGATAGATTTTGGTGAAACTTTTTCCCCTGTTGCAAGACTTGAAGCCATCAGAATTTTTTTAGCCTATGCAGCCCATGCCAATTTCAAGGTCTATCAAATGGATGTCAAAAGTGCATTTCTAAATGGAGATTTGGAGGAGGAAGTTTATATTTTTCAGCCTTCTAGTTTTGTAGATCCAATTTTCCAGAATATGTCTACTATCTTTTGAAAGCACTTTATGGACTGAAGCAAGCAAGAGCCTGGTATGACACTTTGTCAAAGTTTCTCTTAGAAAATCATTTCACCAGATGTACTGTTGATAAAACTTTATTCTTTATAAATGTTAATGGCTCTAGTATACTTGTTCAAATTTATGTAAATGATATTATATTTGGCTCTGCAGATGAAAAACTTTATAAAAAGTTTGCCAAACTAATGCAAAGTAAATATAAAATAAGCATGATGGGAGAACTAACTTACTTTATTGGTTTACAAGTTAAGCAAGTTAGTGATGGAATATTCATTAGTCAAACCAAATATATCTATGATCTTTTGAAGAAATTTGACTTAATGGATTGCACATCTGCAAAAATTCCCATGGCCACTGCAACTAAACTTGAACTAAACACCACTGAAAAGTTTGTGGATATTTCAAGTTATAGAGGCATGGTTGGCTCCCTTTTGTATTTAACAGCTAGTAGGCCAGATATATTGTTTGCTACTTGTCTTTGTGCTAGATTTCAGGCTGATCCCAGAGAATATTACTTAATAGCTATTAAGAGAATTTTCAGATATATCAAAGGAATACCAAAACTTGGCATTTGGTATCCTAGAGATTCTGGTTTTGATTTAACTGGTTATTCAGATGTAGATTATATAGGTTGTAAAATTGATAGAAAAAGTACAACAGGAACCAGTCAATTTCTAGGAAATAAGCTAGTATCCTGGTTCAGTAAAAAGCAAAATTCAGTTTCTACTTCCACAGCTGAAGCTGAGTATATTGCTGCTAGTAGTTGTTGTGCACAGATCTTATGGATGAAAAATCAACTGTTGGACTATGGTCTATAGGTGGATAAGATTCCTATTTTCTGTGATAACATAAGTGCCATTGCAATCACTGAAAATCCAGTACAACGTTCAAGGACCATGTATATTGACATCAAGTACCATTTTACTAGAGAGCATGTAATGAATGGTACTGTTGAACTTCATTTTGTTCTAAGTGAGAAACAACTTGCAGACATCTTTACTAAGCCACTTGATAATCCACCTTTACTAGGTTGGTAAGTGAGTTAGGTATGCTTAATTATTCTTAATTCAGTTTGATGTCTAAGCAAATTATAATGTAGCCAGAGTAAAGGTTAATATTTCCTGTCAAAGATAAAATTTTAACTAAGTCAGAATTTATATCTCGATGGATGTTCATTATCCGTTGAAAATGAACATCCATTGATTCTTATCATCCGTCGAAGTATCAATTATTACTCTGGGTACTTTTATCATTATCCGTCGAATTGCACTCAATCTTAGCCGTTAATTTTAAGCTTTATCCGTCGAATTTACTTACAGCCTGTATGTATATCTCAACGGATAATCTTAGAATTTTGACATTTTTATCTATTTTTAAAACGGCTATTTTGGGCTAACTTGATTGGTTACTTTATTTTACTTTCTACTTTTTGACAGTTTATTTCTGAGAAGGTATATAAGCTAATTTCATTTCTTTTCTTTACTATTATCTTTCTCAAGCAATTTCCCTAACTCTTTCTTCTCCAAAGCGAAATCTATTTCTCTCTACAAACTACTCTCATTCTCAGCAATGGCACCAGTAGTCAAGATCATGTCCCAATCTGGGTTTGTGTATGAAAATAACAACTTCGTTGCATTAGTAAATAAGGAGATTGTTGTTTCTAAAGATTACCACAAAGTGATGGATTTCATTCGAAGTTGCAAACTGAAGTATGTTATGCTAGAATGTCCTGTTATCTATTGTGAAGTGGTTGAAGAGATATGGACCACTGTTGTTTACAACTCATGTGACAAAAACATTACCTTTTCTCTCAAAGGTACAAATTATTGCATAAACAGTGATATAATTCGTGCCTGTTTTCAATTTCCTGAGAATAATACACTAACCCCACATACAGACACAAATGTGAGTTTTATGCTAAGCTCTATGGGTTATGCTCTTGATCCCACCAGGCTAGGTGATGTTAGGAGAAAAGGCCTCAGAAAGGAGTGGAGCTTTCTCTGTGATTATTTTATAGAAGTATTTTCTGGAAAAATTAGTAATTTTGATGATGTGACTTACTCACTTGTAAACATGTTATATATGTTACTTAGTGATAAGTATCATAACTTTAGTGAGTATGTCTTGTTTAAATTAGGTTTTAAGCTAGGAGATATTAAGAAAAGATCTAAAAACATATATTATGCTAGATTCTTTATGTTACTGGCTAACTCTGTTTCTCAAGATCTTATCATTGAGAACCCAACCAACAAGCTTGATTGTTAGGTTCAAGAAAGAAAGGTTATTGTTGACTTGAACAGGGCAAACAACCTCATTGAGGTTCCCCTGGTTTACATGCCAATCATGGAACAACGTCAGGTAAGTGAGGTAAACATTTTTGTCCCTACTACTTCTCACCCACCTATTTCTTTGCAATCAAATGTGGCCATGGCACCTGTGATAATGACCAAACAGGTGCCTATCCAAGCCACAAAATCAAAAGTTTCCAAATTCAAGTCAAAGAAAGCCCCCTCTAGTTTCTCTCAAAAGAAACTAGTTGTAAAATCCACTAAAAACCAAGAGGGGGGTGTGAAGGTAAGTGAGCTTGGTGAGGGACATGGTGAACATCAAAGAATCCCTAAGAATAAGGATGGAGAGGTAAGTTCATCCAAGCCTAGCCACAATGCAGTTTTCCAACAAACTGTAGTGCTTAATAAGGATATAAACTCATTGCTAGTCGCATCCTCCCAAAAGGATGTGACTATTGAACAAATCTCTCAGCCAAGAGCACAGGAAAAAGGGTTAGGGACACGAGCTCACCCCAAACTTATATTAGAAAGAAGAAATCAAAAACACTTAGGGATACACAGGGCGCATACACTGTGCAAACTGCAGTCAAAGACTCAGTTACAACACCTTCTCAAATTCAGATTGATGTGGCTCATGTAAATGTGGAGTCACAACCAAAATATCTAGTTATAGAAGCACCTCATAGAAAAAACTCACCCACAAATTCTCTGGATGGACATGATTAACACATCAATTCTTGATTCTACATCTTTAACTCTCATGGAGAAGCCAAAATCTCAAGCAAGTGAGCATCATCTTTTAGATGATTTGTTGGCTCACTTGCCATTTCTTTTTGATTTTACTGAGAATACTGTGCAAAACCTCAAATCAATCATCACAGATTCTACAGTAGTCTCCACTCCAAACTCTGTCATTTCTACTATCTCGACGGATATTGTTCATCCGTCGACGATTGTATCTCGACGGATGTGCTTAACAGCAGTCATCCCTACATCGATGGATGTCTCTCATCCATTGACAATCACTGCACCACTTTAAATTTCAACTAATGTTACAAGTGCAGATGATTTAGTAGTTGTACAATCACTCCTAGGATTGAGGGAAGGGAGTGAACATAGTGAGAGGCTGAGTTGCTCTCAGGAAAAAGGAGAGGAAAAGATGAATATATGCAAGCTACTTCTTCCAGCTTGGAAAAAGTGAGTGAGTGGAGTCCCACCTTAGTAGGTGAAAGTGAGGGTGTGAGGGTGGGAAGCCAAGGGGAGCCCTTGATGCAAGAAAAGAGAGATCATGAGAGAAAGGAGGGTACAGAAGAATGGGAAGAGCCCATTGTTAGTGAGTTAATGGATGTCAATGAGGCTGAAAAAAATAGCTATTTCAGCAAGATTATCATGTTGTCTTAGACTCTCTCTCTTATGAAGTTGAGGCATTTACTCACCCTGTTCCAGCTTATCAATTCTTAGTTGAACAGGAAAATGTGGCTGCTGAGAGAATTTTAAACTTGGTGCACACAACTGCTTCTATGCAAAGGGCAAAGGATGCAGTCACTGCCATGCCTTCCACAGCTGGTGATGAATTTGACTATCCATCTGGTGGTTCTGCGGAGTTTGGGGATGAAGATGATGAAGAAGATTTCTTGCACACGGGGGGAGAAGCAGGCCCTAGCTCAAGCACAAACACTCCCTCTTGGATGTTTAGCAAAGACTGTGATACATATCACTTCAAATCCACCCTCTTCAACTTAATTCATCAAACTCAGAAAGCTATTCAAGGCACTACAGAGGCCAACACCAAGACTCTTCTCCAAGCCCACCTTGAATCTCTTCAGTTACACAAGATCCAGTCTCTCAAACAAAATCAAGATGTGTCTGAAATTAAGACAGAGATTGGACAGATCAAGAAGGATATTACTGAGAGATTAGAGTCCATGCTTCCTGCCTCAATATTATTGGATGTCACTATACAGGTGAGAAAAAGTTCTGATCTAGCCAGCAAAGTGGACTCCTTGGACACTAGGCTCAGGACCCTGGAAACATCCATTACTCAAATTCACCTCCATCAAGCTCAATAAACTTTGCTACTTCAGAAACTGGTGGCTGCACAAACCTCAACCTCTACTCAACTTGATGCTAACAAAAAGGGGGAGAAAGACTCAATTATTCCAGTTAGCCAGGGGAGTCAACAAGTGAGGGGGAGAAAACAGTGCTTAATATTCAAGTTAGCAAAGTGATTGTGCCAGCAATTGCTTTCACTAAGCCACCAACTCTTGACAGCATTGATCTAATCAATCTAGAAGAAGCTAAGTTGGGGTCAAATGACAAATTGAAAAAGCTTGATGTAGCAGCAGTTGAGCAAGAGCTAGCTGCAAAATGGAAGAAGCTTGATGAAAACATCAAGAAGAAGTTTGGTCCAATTGGGAAGCAAGACAAGGTCTTTTCTTACTTCTCTCAATTGAGACAAATTTCAGTTAATGAAATGAGCTTAGGGAACATGGAAAGGGGTCAACCCTCATCAATCAAGTCTCCAAAGGCTAGTGTAATTTTTCAGCTAAAAGAATTTATCCAAAGAATTTCGACAAAAATCTACCGGTCCTATCTAATAAAACCCCGAGGCCATATGAAAAGAAGTTGATTGCAAGGTTTATTGCCTTATCCAAAGATCCCAGAGACAATGTCAAAGAATAGAATTGCTAAGATCTACAGGAATGGTAAATTAATCTGTACAGAGGCTGGACATCCACAATTTACAGAGGCTAAGAAAGAAGAAAATGTGAGGCTTAAACAACAATAAAAACAAGCTGTTTTATAAGCCAAGAACCTAGCCAAGAAGCCTGTAACCATAGAAGTTGCATTGCCTGTTGTGACATTTGAGAATCTGATGGAAGAAAAGCAAGGAAAACCAAAGTTGACTAGGAAGAAATTTAGGTACAAGCTACCATCAAAGAGGAAGATAGATTTCAATGAAGATAAGGAAGAGTACATGCCAAACAATCTACAACTTCAAGCCAACCAGCCATACCTACAGTGAAGGAGGCTAAATTCAAGGTTGATCCCAACATAACCTTTCATGGTGAACCTGTAATTTATAAGGATAAACCAATAGATTGGGACAACTTGCCTCTTTCTGATCTAAACATTCCAATCTTTGCCAAACCAAGAAAGACAAAGAAAAGAGTAGTCAAAATAGTCAAACCTATCAAACTTCAATCCAAGTCTGTGGTCGAACCCAAACCTATTGTCAACAAGGGAGATCAACTCTACATTTGTGACATTAAAGAATTTTCAGACATAAATCTTTATCTGGAGGAGCTAGAAGAAGTTAGAGCCATTGATGCCTACAAGCATCTTCTAGAAAGATTAGTCTTCAGGTACAAGGGTGGAAGAGAAATGACAGGGCCCCTTCACAGAATTCTTAATGAAGGTTATTCCTCCTTGGTGCTCTTCAATCAAGAAAAACTTTGGATTCAACATAGTTGCCAAGAAGATGGTACTGAACAAGATTGAGGAGATAGGGAATAGCTGGAGAGGACCAAATGCACTCTCAAGAGTATTGACAATTCCTTTCACTAGAGATAGGATGCATTTGAGACCTTACTGGATGATGGAGTTCAAAGATAAAAAATGCATCCGAAGATTCTTCAGACTGAAAGATCAACTAAAAATTGCAAGCATTGAAACTCTCAAGGAGATGCAAGAAAAGCTGGATCAGACAAATAAGGATGAATCCGAATTTTACATGCAACTCCAAAATCAAATTGAGGAAAATAATGTGAAGTTGGGAAAGAAGTCAAGACAATCAAGGAAATGATTTAAATCTGCTCAGTCTAGAGGAGCACCTTAAAAATGATCTGTAAGACACTCTACAAATATTTCTTTGTGAGAATTTTCAATAAACTGCAGCACTTATAAATTTTACCTACTTTATTTCATTATGTATTCATAGAGTGTTTTGTTATCATCAAGTTTCTCTTAATTTATGCCTACAATTCCAGTAGACATAAATTGGGGGAGATTGGTAGGAATATGTTGTGTACTTGATGATAACTTAAACAAAACACTTACTAGATTTTATTTAAGTGAAATTGTAGCTTTCAACGGATGATCATTTCAACATCCGTTGAAAGAGTAGCTTAGGAAATAATAAGTTTAGTAGCACATTCCTGCATATTATAATGCCTTAGTGAACTAGATGTTGTAGAATATTTAAGTCATGTTGTAAAAGGTAATGAAAGAATTAAAGTTCTTTCAGTGATTTGTTTATCACATCTGATTCTGTCATTTGATATATCCTTCCATCTTCAAGAAATAGAATCAGATTTTCTTTCACATTGTGCTTGTTATGAACATCCAGTACCACTTGAACAGATATAACTTTATCAAGATGTTTCTGTGTGACATCTTCAAGAGGTCTGCCAGTCAATAAAAATGGATCTCTAGTAGCAACTTCAACTCCTGTTTTAATCTTAGCTTCATCAGAACCTAGCCCAGCCCTATCTCTTGGTTCTCTAGCATTTAACCCAATAATCATGAATGTAGACAACAATTGTCTTTTCTTTGGATCTGATGGTTTGGCATTTTTCCACAGAAGTTTCTTTTTATCAGCTACTTCCATTTTGGCTAAATCAACTTGAGCACTGTTAGAGGTTGACTTGATGACTTTATCAGAACTTGTTGTTTCTTGTTGTTCTTCACTCTGAACAACTTGAGCCTTGTTAGAGGTTGTCTTTGATTCTTCAGAAATCTTCTTTCTTTTTAGAGTTTGAACATCTTCATCTTCAGCAAGATTATCATCAGTAACTTGAAGAATTTTGCACACTAGCTTTATCAGAATTTGAGGAATTTTCATCTCCTGTGGCTTGGTTGATTCATCAACTTTTCCTTTCCCTTAGTCTTTAGGATCAATCTCAGATTGTTGTGATCTAGTCTTGGCTTTAGATGCCTCAGTTTATGACTTCTCCTTGATCACAATGCCTTTTTCCTTAGGCCTTGGAGGTTTCTTTGCAAAAGAAGCTTTTGGCTTTAGATTTTTCTTTTCAGTTTTAAATCTAGCTTCTTCCTCCTTGAGATTTTCTAAATCCATATCTGGATTATGTTTCAGAAACAATCTTCTAGCAATTTCTTCATCAAGTGTCTGAATCTTGGGATCCTTGTAGTAGACAGTAGTATGCTTTCCCTTGAGCTTCAGAGTTTGCATGAACTTTTGAGAACCTTGACTTCCATCTTGTATCAGAACATCAGGTTTTGTCAGACTTTGCTCATCAGAACTTGATATCAGATTTTGAGTTTCAGTACTTGCTATTAGATTTTGAGTTTGAGCAGCTTCAGAACTTGTCTTCTTCTGAGTAAAAGATTTGCTTGCATCAGTACTTAGTTTCCTTGAAGAAACCTTGTTGCTCTGCCCTTTACTTTGAACTTGACCTCCATCCTTGCTAGGGTTTCCCGGGTCCTCAGCTTCATCATCTTTCTTCTTCAGTAATTGATCATTTGAGCATTTGGACTTAACTATCTTCTCCCCCTTTTTGGCATCATCTGATAGTAGGAGTGAGAGAAGAAGTTCTACTGAAGATTGAATATCATTTAATTGAGCCTGCTGAGAAGCTTGATTTGCCAGAACCTCAGAAATTTGGGCCTGTTGCTTCTCTTGAGTTTTCTCAATTGCTTCTACCTTTTCAGAAATAGGTCTGATAAACCTTTTTTTGTCAAGCTTGGTCTCTATTTCTAGCTTATCAGCTTTTTCTAGAAGCTTATCAACCTTTTCTTGAGTTTCACAGTGTAGACCTTGAAGATTCTTTGTAGATAGAGCAGTGATCTTGAGCTGTGTCTTGACATCGGAATTTATCATAAGCTCATCAGCTTTAGCAATGTGCTCTGTCAGAACTTTAGAGCTTGGAATGAAATCAGTTTTATTCCACTTCTTGGTACACTTTACACCTCTGTGAGTATCCTCCCAAGGAACAGGTGTAGCTTGCTTTACAAACTTCTTAACCAATGCTTCCTTTCCCAGAATGGGAGCTGGAGTATCAACAGAAACACTGTCTTCAGAACTTGAAGAAGATTCATTATATTCTGATAGCACTACAGTGTGTGATGCAACTGGAGATTCAGTAACAACTTCATCTAAATTCTGAGCATCAGAATTTATCTCCAGATTTGGTGTAGATGGTATCTCAGCATCAGCATTTAAGATAGGAGAATGAGTTAGAGATTGTTGAGTTTCTGTTGGTGGAGCTTCCAGATAAAGAACATTACGTATATTCAGATTGTGAATATCTATTTCAGATTTTATAGCTTGTTCTTCAGCATCATCTGTAGCTTCAATAGGAGAGACATGAGGTGTTACCACTGTATCAGGAACAGTGTCTTGGTCGCTAGCTGTAGGTGGCAGAGATTCAATGATAATTGGTTCTTTTGAGATCAGAGATTCCTGATCTCCTTCCTCAGCTTCAGTTGTATCCTCAGATGTAGGCTTAGCATTATACCTCTTTGTCCTTATTTTCTTCAATCTCCTTGCCAATGAAGGAGTTACTTTAGCAGCAGAATTTACTGATCTAGTTCTCTTCAAAGTATCAGAACTTTGAGCTGTAGTTTCTTTCTGAGAAGTAACATTCTCAGCTTCAACTGTCACAGGTTATGATGCTTGAACATGTGCTTACTTTTTACTATCAGATTCATCCCTGAGAATTATTTTTCTTCACTTTTGTGGAGGCTGAGGAACAGACTTTGTCCTTTTGGCCTAGAAGGTGAAGGTCTGATAGTGTGTGCTGATGGTTGAGGTTAAGATATTTGTGTTGGTTTGAAATATGTCCTGATGGTAGGTTGTGGTTGTGGTTGAGAAGTGGTTGATTGTGTAGTGATTGGAGGTTCTGATGGTTGAGGTTCAGATGGTTGTACATCAGGATACAGTGCAGTGTATATAACCGGATCATAGTTTATTAAGGCTTGTTTGAAAGATATGGTAATTTGGAGGGGTCTCAATGTAGCCTTCTTATTATCAGTATATAATAAGTCATTAAAAGCTCTTTTAGCTAGTCTGAATGGTAAAATGGACTCACTAGCTAATTGGGGCTTATCAGAACAACAAAAACTATAAATAAGCTGACAGAATCGAGCAAAGTAAACTGTATTCCTATCTTCTGTCATCCTATCCCCAATAAAGCCTAAAATAGCACTTGCATAATCAAAATCAGTTTGATTAATGAGAGCATACCCGATTTGTTGACTGGGAATTGGGATTGCATCAAAATTAGAACATTTGTTTGCAAAAGCCTTTGTGATGCAGTCAAAGAAGAAACTCCATTCCCTCCTTATGTTGGATCTCTTCAATTGACCCAGCTTTGCCAATGTCTTTTTATACCCCAGACTGGCCATTAGCTGTTAAAGAACTGGCTCCTCAATAGTTGTATAAGTGCAGTTCTTAGGCAACTGCAGTGCTTGGCGTATTGTTGTCATAGTCACTACATGCTCATCCTCCCCTGTTGAAAAAATGATACTTGAGGACCCATAAGCACCACCATCATCATATGTGCCACTTCGCCAAAACTCCAGCACTTGAGTTCCAGAGATTATTTCAGGTTGGATTAAAGCATACTATAACACCCTCCAAATCCGGGGTATAGATTTGGGGCATTATTAATAATAACTACAAACTAAACCTGCACAAGCGGAATATAAATATGATAATTACCCCCGAACTACTGCTACTCAGGATCTTTTAAGGTTAAGAGTTGAAAACAAGAACCACACACTAACTTTATTACAAACCCAAATAAAAACAATATATCTCAAGAACTCTCTTTATTACAAAACTTTATTCTATCTACTTTCTCACCACACAACCTTTATTCAACCCATAAAAACTTTTATTCAACCCAACATTGCTACTTATCCTGTTACACCTGATCTGGTAACTCAAAGCTCTCTTCCGGGATAGGAAGGAACACTCTTGGTATAAGAGGGTCCCGCTGCTTGACTCGCTTCTTGACTACGCGGATCCTGATGGGTTTCATTCTCTACCATAACTGTAAAACAATAGGAATAACAATAAAAATGGATGAGCCAAAATTGCTCAACAAGCTTGCAACAATATATATGTATAGCATAAAGAGAGAAGAATAAGTGAACCAATAAGCTGCTGGTTTGAACAACCATCTGTATCTGTATAGGATAATAATTTGCCAACACTAGTGAGTACCAAATGAACAAGACTGGAAATAAGAACCAACATATGCACTATAACCTGCTGATCAGTCAGGATACGGTGCGGATCTATACCCAACTGCATAAACCCAACCAACATAAGGAGTACTCAGGCAACTATGGCCTATTAATTAAAGGTCTGGGTAAAACCCAGCCCATATAATAACCATCCAGTCCAAAGCGTAGCATCCGGAACAATCGGAATACTTTTGATGTATCCCAATACCAGGATATATCAAAGTATATGTAACAAGGGTAAAAGTATAGGAATACGAATAAAGGATTCAATAAATTGGGAGAAATTAAGAATCGAAGTGAAATAGAAACAAGATTCAATAATTGCGTAACAGTGTATATGAACAAAATTTATCAAAGATAACTGATATGGGAAAATAAGAATTCACTATTCTGAATTTAGAATAGGGGAAAACTTGCCTTGCGCGTACTTAACCTGGTTCAACTCATCGCCTTCTGTCCCTAGCCTGATCGGCCTTGCTAACACTGAACCAATCATAGAAATATAGTCGTTTAGATAATTTACTATATACGTGTATCGTGAATTGATACTACACAACCCTATCAATCTACCCATGCATTTTTATCTGACTCACATATATACACATATAATTATATAGCACGTAAGGTTCACATAACCACGTAAAGCACATAGCACATAAAGCACATAATTAATTTTTGGACTTATAAATATTTTGAAATCGATACTAGACTCATATCTGTATTAACTAGTCCTATTGGATTTTATTACAATTTTTCGGGATTTATTTGACTCAATTATACCCCTATTAGGGTCTATAAACCATTAACTAACACAAGACCACTCTCTTCTGGAAGAAATTATAACTTACAATTATTTTTATTGGATTCGTTTCATTTTTCTGAGTCTAGGGGTCTTCGTTTCGCTCAAATCAGACTAACGGTTTAATTATTATGAATTAAACAAGAATTAATTAATTGATAATTAATTATTAATAATTAATTATAATTGAAGAATCCTTAATTATATTTTTAAATAATTAATTAATAATTATTGTATTTTAAAATAATTAATCCCTAATTATTAGGATTAATTACAATTATTTATAAATTAATAATACTTACTCGATCAGATCGATTATTTAAAAATAATCAATCGATACAATTAACTGATACGCTATTTATCGAATAAATACTAATTACTCGAATTATAATCTAATTCAACGATTAACTAATCATATAAATACGAGCTACTCGCAATTCTCAAATAACTATCGAATCGTTATTATTACTATACCTAGACGATTAATTAATCAATTATTTAACTATATTTAATTATTCGATACGAATAATTATTACGATATTCTTCGAATAAATTATCGCTCGAATAATAATTCTCATTATCGAATCACTACTCGTATGAATACGAGTTACTCGTAATATTAACTAATTATCGGATTATTAATCATATTATTTAATCCTTATTTATTAATTAATTACCTAATTATTAATTAATTACCTAATTATTAATTAATTAGATAACTAATAAATAATTAGATAAATAATTAAATAATTAATTAAAAATTTAAATTCGAATTTATAATTTAATAAAATAATTTAGAAATTAATTATAATATTTTTCAAAATTTAAAACTAATTTTTAATTAATTTTTAGAATTACTAAAACTAATTTTCTGATTTTATAAAATGTAATAAATAAATAATATATCAGAAACATAACAATAGGAACAGGGTTAGGGTTTTTAGGATCAAACCCGGGTCGAAACCGGGTTGGAACCGGGTCGAACCCGGGTCTACGATGAACACGTGCCCAGAATCCGGCGCGGCGGGGAAGTCTCCGGTGAACGGAAAATCAACCCAAAATGACTGGTTCGGTCTCATTTCTCGGTGATTTCAGTCAGCCATAACATCGTATCAACATCCTTGCCTTCTCCTTCCTCGTTCAACGACACTGCAGCCGGAAAACTGAGAAACGCGGCGGCGCCGCCGCTTTCCGGCCACCCCGAAAACAGAACCCAACCGGCACAAAACCGGTGCCGTTCGATTCCTTACTCGACGATCTACACTCTCAGGGCAATCAAAATAGCTAACAAACACTCAATCGAAAAACCCGAATTCAAGCAATAATCTGAAAATTATGAAATTAAAAACAAGAAATCAAATAACAAAACTGATTACATAATCGAGAACTACGATCAATAAGCTTCAAGACGGATACTTACATGACTGATTTGGTTAACAGAATCACGATCAAAATTCGGTTTGATTCTCTGCCCTGTTCTTCACCCACAAACCCTAATTCCTAATTTTCTGAATTTTCTGATTTTTTTATGATTAATTAACTAATTAATTACCAATAATTAGCTATTTATATTTATGTAAAATAATACCCCTAAATAAAATTAAGGGGCTAACTACACTCCTAATAAAAATATTTGGCCCCAATTTTTATAATTTTTGGGTATTAATAATGAATTTTTAAATATCCAATAAATACAAAATTAATGCTAAAAATTCCCAAAAATTGTGAATATTGCAAAAATACAAAGAAAAATAATGTATGATAATTTTATGATCATATAAAAATAAAAATGTGATTTTTGTGGGGTTTTTGTTACCCGAAAGGGTCCGGAAAAGTCGTTTTTCGCGAAAAAGGTAAATTTGTAAAACGTCTAGGGGTTCAGAATAACGATATGGTATAGGGCATTTTTGGCAAAATCGGGCCAATGATTTTGTTTGAAATAAGGGCTTTTAAAATATGGTTTTGAGCGGTACGGGTTTTAATATAAGATATATAACTTACGATAAAACACTCAATGAATATCCAAAACACGTTTGGATCAAAACAGACAACACGTAACACATAGCAGTTAGGGTTTAATGACTCAACACATTTAATCACATAATAATACACATAATTTATCTTTATTATGATATAATACAAGCGTAATTTCTCGGTCGTTACATTCTCCCCCCCTTAACAGGATTCTGTCCTCATAATCACATTATGCAAACAACTGAGGATACTTTTCTAACATTTCACTCTCGAGCTCCCAGGTTGATTCTTCAACCACTGGGTTTCTCCACAAAACTCTCACTAATGACACAGACTTATTTCTTAATACCCTCTCTTGTCGATCTAGAATTCTTATCGGCTGTTCAACATATGACAAATCTGCCTGAAGTTCTATTGGTTCATACTTTATTACATGCCTTGTATCAGGGTTGTACTTCTTAAGCATAGATACATGAAATACGTTGTGAATATGCTGCATATGGGGTGGTAAAGCTAATTCGTACGCAACCTTCCTAGTTTTCTTCAAAATTTCAAATGGTCCGACGTAGCGAGGTTTCAATTTGCCTTTGTTGCCAAACCTAGTTAATCCCTTCCATGGTGATACCTTTAGCAATACATGCTCTCCTTCCCGGTAGTCCATATCTTTTCTGGATAGATCTGTATATTTACGTTGTCGACTCTGCGCTGCTTCAAGTCGCTTGCGGATAAGTTCTACTTTTTCCTTGGTTTGCTGAATCAGTTCTGGACCTAGAATCTTGTGTTCTCCAACTTCATCCCAACAGGTAGGTGATCTACATTTTCTTCCATATAGAGCTTCATAAGGTGGCATCCCAATACTCGCTTGATAACTGTTATTGTAAGAAAATTCCACTAGCGGTAAGTGCTCGTCCCAATTGCCTTCAAAGTCTATTGTGCATACACGTAGCATATCTTCGATTGTTTGAATTGTCCTTTCACTTTGCCCGTCCGTTTATGGATGATAAGCAGTACTCATGTTCAACTTTGTTCCTAGACATTCTTGGAATTGTCTCCAAAATCTTGAATTGAAACGGGGATCTCGATCCGATACAATCGATACGGGTACTCCATGACGCATTACGATTTCCTTGAGATATAAGTGCACTAACTTGTCCAGTGAAAATTTTTCATTGATCGGGAGAAAATGTGCTGATTTCGTCAATCGATCAACAATAACCCAAATTACATTGTGATTTGCTTTCGTCCTTGGAAGTCCCACTACGAAATCCATAGCTAAGTGTTCCCATTTCCATTCTGGATATCTAGTGGTTGTAGTAGTCCGCTCGGGTGTTGATGTTCAGCTTTCACTCTTTGGCACGTATAACACTTGCTGACCCATTCCGTTATCTCTTTCTTCATATTCGGCCACCAAAAGTTTTCCTTCAAGTCTCTGTACATCTTTGTGCTTCCTGGATGAATCAAATATCTTGAACTATGAGCATCTTGTAAAATTTCCGCTTTCAATTCCGGTACATTATGTATCCAGATCCTTGAAGCAAAACGAAATATTTCTTTAGCGTCCTTCTGACTGGTAATCTCTTCTCCTGTTAAATTGTCGATATCCTGGTCCATTACTTCTTCCTGACACCTTCTTATTTTCTCCAATAGTTCTGGCTGAAAAGTCATAGTGTAAATCATTTCGGTAGAACTTTCTGGCACATGAACTTCAATCTCCAATTTATCGAATTCCTTGATTAAGTCCTCTGAAGACGTTAACAGGTTCAATCGTTCCTTTCGACTTAACACATCTGCTACTACATTGGCCTTGCTTGGATGATAATTGATTGAAACGTCGTAATCCTTGATTAATTCTAGCCAACGTCGTTGTCGCATGTTAAGTTCCTTCTGTGTAAAAATGTACTTCAAGCTTTTATGATTTGTATAAATCTCACATCTTTCACCGTACAGATAATGTCTCCAAAGCTTCAGTACGAACACAATTGATGTTAGTTCAAGATCGTGCGTCGGATATTTTTGTTCATGCGGCTTTAACTGTCTAGAAGCATATGCGATCACGTTTCCATGTTACATTAAAACACATCCAAGTCCTCGATACAAAGCATCACTGTATATGACAAAGTCTTTTTGATCATCAGGTAAAACAAGCACAGGTGCGGTTACGAGTCGATTCTTCAATTCTTGGAAACTGGCTTCACATTTCTCGTTCCATTCGAACTTTTCATTCTTTCGTGTCAACTTTGTCAATGGTGTGGCTATCTTTGCAAAATCTTTAACGAATCTTCTGTAATAACCAGCTAATCCCAAGAAACTTCTGACTTCAGTTGGCGTCTTTGATCTTTCCCAATTTAAAATAGCTTCAATCTTTGCGGGATCCACTTGAATTCCTTCAATACTAATGATGTGTCCTAAAAACTGCACTTCCTACAACCAAAATTCACATTTTGAAAATTTCGCATAAAGCTGCTCCTTTCGTAATATCTCCAGTGTCGTTTTTAAGTGTGCTGCATGTTCTTCTTCCGTCTTTGAATAAATCAAGATGTCATCAATAAATACAATGATAAACTTATCCAGATACTTCTTGAATACTCGATTCATCAAATCCATAAATACTGCAGGTGCATTCGTCAGTCCAAAAGCCATCACAAGAAATTCATAATGTCCGTACCTCGTTCTGAACGCTGTCTTTGGAATATCTTCTGCCCTGATCTTTAACTGATGATAACCTGATCGTAAGTCGATTTTCGAAAACCATGCTGCTCCTTTTAGTTGATCAAATAAGTCATCAATGCGAGGTAAAGGATATTTATTCTTGATAGTTAACTTGTTCAGCTCACGATAATCAATACACAATCGCATGCTACCGTCCTTCTTTTTCACGAACAATACTGGTGCGCCCCATGGGGATACACTTGGCCTTATGATTCCTTTATCTAGAAGTTCTTGCAACTGCTTTGCTAATTCTTTCATTTCAACGGGTGCCATTCGATATGGAGCTTTCGAAATTGGTTCAGTCCCTGGCGCCAAATCAATAGTGAACTCGATTTCTCGATCCGGTGGAAGTCCTGGAAGTTCATCTGGAAAGACATCGGAAAACTCACAAACTACAGGAATATCTTCAATCTTCGGACTTTCTTTGTTAGTATCCAATACATAACCTAAGTAAGCTTGATATCCTTCGCATAACAATCTTCTCATCTGCATCATTGTTAGGAATTTCTGCTTTTGCTTTTCACCTTTAAATGTTACCGTTTTATTTTCTTCAGTTTGCAATTTCACTTTCTTATTTGCGCAATCAATCTGAGCATTATTACTAGCTAGCCAATCCATTCCTAAAATAACATCAAACTCTCCAAACCTGAAAGGTATCAAATCAACTGAGAAATGACATCTCCCTATCTCAATATCACAACTTGGGCATACTTGATCTACCATAACCTGATCATCATTTGCTAATTTTATGACTAACACTTCATCTAACCACTGAGTCTCACAGTCTATCTTAGAGATAAAATCTTCAGAAATAAAAGATCTGGTAGCTCCTGAATCAATCAATACTAGAGCATTTACGGAATTCACAGGGAGCGTACCTACAACCACATTCGGACTCTGTATTGCTTCCTTCATTGACATGTTGAAAGTCCTTACCTGGGCTGATTTTGTGGTGGTAGTGGAGGTGGAGGTAATTCTAAAACCCTTGGAATACTAGTGGCCATTACAACTCCTCTGCAGTCTTTGGAAATATGTCCTTTTCTTCCATACTAGAAATAAGTGACCTCTGCTCTTCCCATCGGACATTCTCCAGAGTAGTGTCCCCTTTGCTTGCACTTGAAACACGTGACATTTGGCTTATTGCAAATACCAGTATGCTTTTTACCACATATTCTGCAATCAGGTATAGGCGGTCGGATAAGTCTTTGCTGAGTTGGGGCAGGAAGTCGATCACCCATCCTCTGGTTGTTTTGTTCTGGTCTCCTGGCATTTACTTTTCCCCGGGCTTGAAATCCCGGCCTTCTGTTGAAACGGTTTTGAGAATTTCCTGGTCCCTTCTCTTTCTGAGCTGCTTCACTCTCACCTTCAATGATAATAGCCTTCTGAACAACAGCCGTATAAGTTGTCAGCTCAAACACAGCTACCCTGCTACGAATCCATGGCTTCAGTCCTGCTGGAATCTCTTAGCCCACTTTTCATCCGTATCCACTTGCTCAGGAACAAATCTGGCCAATTCAGTGAACTTGGTCTCATAATCCGCGACCGATAAGTTGTCTTGCTTCAGCTCCAGGAACTTGATCTCCATCTGGTTCTTCATAAAATGAGGGAAATATTTTTCTAGGAAAAGATCAGTGAATCTATCCCAGGTCACCACACCTTCCCCTTCTAAAGCTTTCTTCGATTCCCACCAGTAATTGGATTCACCTTTCAGAAAGTAGCTGGCAAAATCTGTCTTCTGTTCTTCCTCAACTTTCACCAACGTAAAAGCCTTTTCCATCTCCTTCAGCCAAGCTCTCGCCTTTGTAGGATCTGTGGAACCGACAAATTCTGGAGGCTTTACCGCCTGAAATTGCTTGAAAGTGACTGTAGGTGCTGCTGGTGGTACTTGATGTCCTGGATGAGCGGCTTGCTGTAACATCTGTTGTTGGAACTACTGCTGATGTTGCTGCATTTGTTGTTGCATCATCAGCATCTGCTGTTGTATGAGATGAAACATCTGATCCATCTGATTATTATTGTTTTGGCCGTCGGTATTTTCTTTAGACGAGTCGGGTCGTGCTTTTCTTTTAGGTGCCATCTTTCTGATAATAAAACAAAGGGGTTCTCTCAATAACAATATACTAAACAGGTGTTATGGAATGGAAACAGTCTTTATAACATTAAAACAACATTAAAACAGTTGATATGGGGAAAGAAAACAATTTATTAAATATCTAAATGAATAAAACAGTGCGATGTGTAAATAAATCCTTTTTAAAGTACTTTTAAAAATTTTGAAAACATAAAGGGTACAACAAGATTGTAAATAAAACAACATCTTTAAAATACGTAATGGGAAAATAATGAAATAAATGTAAATGCTTAAATGACTGGAAAATAAAGAAAACGTGAAAAGGTTCATCTTATATATATATATTGTTGGGAACCACGGACTTAGGGTGTTACTACGTTTTACGATAAAGATTACGAAAAGAGGATTACCTTGTTAATGGTTGATTCCACGCTCTTCTATTGTATTCCCAAATTCCCTTGAGCGAAGTGTGGCCTCCGTCTTCTCAAGTTATCCTCTCTTCTTGCTCCTTGGTGGCTACAATATGTTTTCACACAATTGCCAAGTAAGAAGAGAATAAGAATATATATAGGCTACAATAGGGACCATGGATAATTAGGTTGGGCCTTCTAATTACATCTTGAGCCTAGCCCAGTGTAATTAAATATTAATTCAATCCACCAAAGAATTAATATTTGCACTACCTTTCCTAATACCGTAATTTAATTAATTCGGTTCCAATATTATTTGATTATTAAATTCCCCATGTTTAAAATATCATATGTCCATTAATTAAATAAATTACTGATAATTTATTTAATTAATATCTTTTATCCTTGATCATCCACTCAACCTTTATTTAATTATGCCAGAATAAATTCCACCTGCAGGGTTTCACATAATTAAATCTTTTTGAGCTTTCAAGGGGACATCATTAACCCGAATATTATCAGGACATGGATTCCTTCAATAAATAATATCCACCATGTATATAATTCCGTCACCCAAAATATAATGATATAATTCAAAAGAATTATTTCATATATAAATCAAAGCATGTAAATAATATACACGTGTCAATTACTATTTCCGGATTAAGAACCTAAGCATTAATAATAACATAGAATCTTAGTTCTCCTTCTTAATCAGTATTAAGGGAACAATTCTAAATTTGATCCTGTTCAATATACACAAAGTATACTAGCATTATTTATTAGTCAATATAAACTAATTTAAATAATACTACAGCCATACCAGTGAATTGTCCAACACCACCTGTGTTGTGAACCTTATTATATTATATAACCGTATTTAACAATCTAATATTCTGTATCCCATTTGATACTAGATTGTTCACAATATATAATATTAGACAACATGTAAACATTCAAATGATTCTCAAATAAACTGGCCAGAAATAAATGTACATACTTCAAATAAATATTTTCAGTATACACTAACAATCTCCCACTTATACTCAAAATATTCTATGTGTACATCAGTGTTTATTTAATCCACTATTACATAAATATCTATGTGTCCATCCATCAGACTCCTATCGCTTCCACATGCTTGTCAAAAACCTTGGTTGGCAAGCTCTTTGTGAAAGGATCTGCTCGGTTGTCTTCTGATGATATGTGAGCCACAACTATATCCCCTCGCTTTACGATTCCTTGTATGAGATGATACTTACGTTCAATATGTTTAGCTGCTTTGTGGTCTCGCGGTTCCTTTGAATTTGCCACAGCACCAGTGTTATCACAATACACTGTCAAGCTCCTAGGAAAATTAGGTACCACATCTAAGTCCAAAAGGAAGTTCCTGAACCATACAGCCTCCTTGGCAGCCTCAGAGGCCGCCACGTACTCGGCATCCATGGTGGAGTCTGCAATGTATTTCTGCTTTACACTCCTCCATATAACGACTCCACCTCCCAAAGTAAAAACATATCCCGAGGTTGATTTCCTCTTATCCCTATCTGATTGGAAATATGAATCAGTATATCCCAAAGGAAATAGATCTGAGGCCTTGTAAATTAACATATACTCCTTAGTCCTTCTCAGGTACTTGAGTATAGTTTTTACTGCACTCCAATGTTCCTGACCTGGGTTCGACTGATATCTGCTAACCATGCCTACAGCAAAGCAGATGTCAGGCCTCGTACATAACATAGCATACATTAAGCTTCCACATGCTGAAGCATAAGGAACTGCTTTCATGCTCTCTATATCCTTAGGTGTCGAAGGACACTGCTTCTTAGATAGAGCAACTCCATGCTTAAAAGGTAAAAAACCTTTCTTAGAGTTCTGCATGTTAAAACGAGCTAATACTTCATCAATGTAGGGCTCTTGAGATAAAGCCAACATCCTTTTCTTGCGATCCCTTATAACTTTGATCCCAAGGATGTATGCCGCTTCACCTAAGTCCTTCATGTCAAATTGTTTGAACAACCATTCCTTTACTGATGACAACATCTCAACATTGTTTCCGATGAGTAAAATATCATCTACATATAGTACTAGAAAAACCACTGCATTACCTTCACTTCTCTTATACACGCACGATTCGCTTGGACTTTGATCAAATCCATATGACTGGACTACTTGATCAAAATGAATATTCCAGTCTCTAGAAGCTTGTTTAAGTCCATAAATAGACCTCTTAAGCTTACATACCAGATGCTCTTGGTCTTCCTTAATGAATCCTTTTGGTTACTACATATAGATGGTTTCTTCAAGACTTCCATTAAGAAAAGCTGTCTTGACATCCATTTGCCAAATCTCATAATCGAGATGAGCTGCTATAGATAAAAGAATACGGATTGACTTAAGCATGACTACCGGTGAAAAGGTTTCCTCATAATCGATACCTTCTTTCTGAGTATACCCTTTCGCAACAAGTCTTGCTTTCCAGGCTTTCACCTTTTTATCTAATCCCCTTTTTTTCTTGTAGATCCACTTACATCCAATAGGTTTTATACCTTTGGGTGGTTCCACGAGCTCCCAGACCTGATTAGAATACATTGATTCTATATCAGATTCCATCGCCTTTTGCCAAAGTTCTGCATCTTTGTTTTGTACTGCCTCTTCGTATATACGGGGATCATCATCATGTTCACCAGGGACTAAGTCTGAAGACTCTCCAAAAAACATGAATCTATCAGGCTGTTGAACAACCCTCCCACTACGACAAGGCACTGGTACGGTATTAGTGACAGGTTGTACATTATATTGTGGTTGTTCTACTTATACTATAGCTTCATGGGTATTATTTGTCCCTCCCACTAGTTCCTCTAAATCGACACTACTCATGGGTTTGTGATTCATTATATAGTCCTCCTCCAAGAATCTTGCATTGGTGCTAACAATGACATCCCGATTCTTCGGACTATAAAATAAATATCCTTTCGTTCCCATGGGGTAGCCTACAAACAACTTTACTTCTGTACGAGATTCTAACTTAGTCGCGTTCTTGTTCAGCACATGTGCTGGACAACCCCATATTCGAATATGTCTTAGACTCGGTTTATCCCCGGTCCACAATTCTAAGGGGGTTTTAGGAACCGACTTAGAAGGTACTAAGTTCAGAAGATAAGTTGTTGTCTCTAAGGCATGTCCCCAAAACGACTTGGGTAAATCCGAATAACTCATCATCGATCTAACACTCTCTAAAAGAGTCTGGTTCCTTCTCTCTGCTACACCGTTCTGCTGGGCTGTGCCTGGTGCAGTTAACTGGGATTCTATCCCATTTTCTGATAAATATTCCCTAAATTCTCCAAGCAAGTATTCGCCACCATGATCTGATCGTAGTGACTTGATACTTTTATTAAGTCACTTCTCCGTTTTAGCTTTGTACTCTTTGAACTTATCAAAGCACTCAGACTTACGGTGCAACAAATAAACGTACCCATATCTAGAATAATCATCAATGAAAGTGACGAAATATTCATAACCACCTCTTGCTTGGATATTCATGGGTCCACATAAATCAGAGTGAACCAATTCTAACAGTTGTTTGGCTCTATTCCCTTTTACCTTGAAAGGCCTATTAGTCATTTTACCTTCCAAGCAGGATTCACAAACTGGAAATGGCTCCACTGCCAATGAGCTTAAAGGCCCGTCTACTACCAGTCTTTGAATCCTCCTCAAGTTAATATGACCTAATCTCAAGTTCCAAAGATATGTTTGGTTCAAACTAGAAGGTTCCTTTCGTTTAGTAGAGTTAGAAGATGTGTTGTTCAATTCCCTAAATTGCAGTTGCAGTGCAGGTTGACTAGGATTAATTATATACAAATTGTCTTGCAATGTACCAGAACATATAATTCGTTTATTCATCATAATAGAAACATTACGATCCAAACAAACATTATAACCATCCAAAGCAAGTTTAGAAACCGAAATTAAATTCCTTCTAAAAGAAGGTACATAAAGACAATTGTTCAAAACCAAAATCCTATCAGAACCAAAAGATAAATGAATAACTCCTACTGCAACTAATGCTACTTTCGTAGCATCTCCCATGAACACGTATATCTCACCATCTCTAAGCATTCTGGATAGTTGGAACCCCTGCATAGAATTACAAATATGATCAGTGGCTCCTGTATCTACACACCAAGTGCTCGTAGATATAGCCGCTATAAATGTTTCTGTAACTAGAGAAAGAGACATACCAGTATTGTTTATCTTCTTAGGAAGAGGACAATCCTGTTTCCAGTGACCTGACTATTTGCATCTGAAGCACTTTCCCTAAGGCTTTTTCACGCCACCCTGAACTCCCACTGCCTTCACAACTTTCTGTGTCTGAGCCTTTTTCTTCTTCTTAATACCTTTCGGCTTAGAGGAAAAACCTTTCTCAGCCACATTCACTTGAACACTCTGCCGAAATAATCCTTCAGCTGCCTGAAGTTCTGTCAGCAGTTCTGCGAGACTATACTGCCTCTTGTTCATGTTGTAATTCAAGCGCAACTGCTCAAAACTCTTGGACAAGCTCATAAGGATAATGTCAATCTGGGTTTCCCCGTCAAGTTTAGCACCAAGGATCTCTATCTCATTCAGATGCGACATCATCTTGAGAACATGATCCCTTACAGATGTGCCTTCAGCCATCTTAGTGTTCATTAAAGCCTTCATGGCTACTTGCCTAGCAGCCCTATTCTGATCTCCAAAAAGTTCCTTGAGATTAAAGAGCATATCCGAAGCAGTGGCCATAGACTGATGCTGATGCTACAAAACACCCGATATTGCTGCCAGAATGTAACATCGCAACATCTCATCAGCCTTAATCCACCGTTTATAATACTCTTTCTCATCTTCAGGAGCATCAGCAGCAGGCTTTTCAGGCTTGGGTTCATAAGTGAAAAACTTGTACTCCTCAGCAGTCAACACAATGTCCAAATTTCGTTTCCATTCAATATAGTTAGGTCCGGTAAGTTTGTTATCCTTAAGTATGGTGAATAGTGGATTAAAACCCATTTTATCCTGAGAATCATGCATAAAAATATCACATAAATAAGGGTGCATTAATTATTAAGATCTAAATTATTAAAATTTAATGCACTAACATCTAAACGCCATAAGCTTCTGGTACGCCACGATGTGTGACATGTATACCACCTAATTTTGTTTAAATGTTACTTCGGTCCTATTACTAAACAATATGCCACGTTGGGGTGGACTATATTATTTTTCATAGCTAAGTGTATACCATCATCAAATCTTAAATTATTCGAAATCTATGGAACTTGGTACGCCACGATGGGTGGCGTGTATACCTTCCAATATTCGTAAATTTGCTTTGAATAGAATACTTCAATTCAATATTCATCAATGGTTTGATTTCCAGGTAGTGGAGGAGTCACATCAGTCTCGCTTAAAACCCACAGCCTTACAAGTTCGATGAACCCATTTTTGACAAAATCGCCCCAAATCGGAAATAAAGAAAATCCGTATTTATTCCTTTCAAAATTTATTAATTTAAGAAGTTTGTTCTAGTAATTTCTATAACATTCTAGACACCATAAATTACATGCCACGATGGGTGACGTATATATAATTTATATTCGTCTTTATGTTAAATTACCTACAACCAATAATGGAGACCATGGGATTTAATTTCATATTAATTCCCTCTCCCACTTAGAATTTTTTTTATTAAAATTGAGGAATTTTAAAATTAAACGGGGCCCTATGTTGTTATAATTATGTCTAATCATGCATTCAAAATACACACATAATTTTAGCAACATATAACATTTAATTTAAGCAATAAATAAAATTTATGTCCATGTCGTCCTAATTAAGTTAAACATGCAATTTTAAAAGAAATACACACATAATTAACGACACACATAATCAATAAATTAAATCAATAATTAAAATTTAATGGAAAATTAAAATAAATTTTCCACTATTATGGCCCTTGAAAAAAAATCCAGCTCTCAAAAAAAATCTTCCCCAAGCGCGCCCCGACGCCCACAGCAGCCCCAGCTGCCCGAGCAGCCCCAGCTGCCGCAGCGGCCGCAGCGCGCTTTTCTGTGAGTTTTGTTTTGATTTTGTTCGATCCAAACATCAACAGCAGCCCCTTGTAATCGCACAGCGGAACAAAAAACTACCGGAATTGATTTCCGATCGCACATAACTATTACAAAATACCCTGAACAATTACAAAAAAAATAGATCTAATACAAAACTAATTTTGTAAAATCTATTCTAACACGATGAACCCTCGTGTAAATTACAACCACGATTAAACCACGTGGAAACCAAAACAAAAATTAACCACGATTAAACCACGTGGGATCCAAACACATAATTAAAATATACATGGCCATAATAGTGGATTAACAACCTGCATCAAAAACAATACAAGCAAAACACTATATACACGCATATATAATTACGACATGGACATTATATCATAAAACGTAGAACCCATTACCAGGCTCTTGATACCAACTGTTGGGAACCACGGACTTAGGGTGTTACTACGTTTTACGATAAAGATTACGAAAAGAGGATTACCTTGTTAATGGTTGATTCCACGCTCTTCTATTGTATTCCCAAATTCCCTTGAGCGAAGTGTGACCTTCGTCTTCTCAAGTTATCCTCTCTTCTTGCTCCTTGGTGGCTACAATATGTTTTCACACAATTGCCAAGCAAGAAGAGAATAAGAATATATATAGGCTACAATAGGGACCATGGATAATTAGGTTGGGCCTTCTAATTACATCTTGAGCCTAGCCCAATATAATTAAATATTAATTCAATCCACTAAAGAATTAATATTTGCACTACCTTTCCTAATACCGTAATTTAATTAATTCGGTTCCAATATTATTTGCTTATTAAATTCCCCATGTTTAAAATATCATATGTCCATTAATTAAATAAATTACTGATAATTTATTTAATTAATATCTTTTATCCTAGATCATCCACTCAACCTTTATTTAATTATGCCAGAATAAATTCCACCTGCAGGGTTTCACATAATTAAATCTTTTTGAGCTTTCAAGGGGACATCATTAACCCAAATATTATCAGGACATGGATTCCTTCAATAAATAATATCCACCATGTATATAATTCCATCACCCAAAATATAATGATATAATTCAAAAGAATTATTTCATATATAAATCAAAGCATGTAAATAATATACACGTGTCAATTACTATTTCCGGATTAAGAACCTAAGCATTAATAATAACATAGAATCTTAGTTCTCCTTCTTAATCAGTATTAAGGGAACAATTCTAAATTTGATCATGTTCAATATACACAAAGTATACTAGCATTATTTATTAGTCAATATAAACTAATCTAAATAATACTACAGCCATACCAGTGGATTGTCCAACACCATCTGTGTTGTGAACCTTATTATATTATATAACCGTATTTAACAATCTAATATTCTGTATCCCATTTGATACTAGATTGTTCATAATATATAATATTAGACAACATGTAAACATTCAAATGATTCTCAAATAAACTGGCCAGAAATAAATGTACATACTTCAAATAAATATTTTCAGTATACACTAACATATATAGGTCGAATACCAGCTGCAGGTGTCAATGCTTGATACAAAAGCCTATGATATATCAGTCGTACTGCTACTGCTATCAGTCAAAACTAGTAGCTACACTCATACAAACTAGTCATACAATACTATGCTACCTCTATCTATAAAAATATACAAGATACAACACTCCTCCGTCTGCTAATCTCGGAATCCTACTGGCACATGGCTCAGCTCCTCCTGCAAAGACTCTAACACTACCTCTGTAAGTCTTATCGCCCTGCGATATGCTACCTTTACACTAATATCCTGTTGCCTCAGATCAGTAAGCTACTGAGAACTAACTCTGTGAATCTGGCGTAGCCTCTCTCTCAATATGTAGTCTGGTCGTAGTGCTCGGACTGGACCATCCGCCTGTGTCTCAAACAATCCAAGGATCTTTCTACACTGGTTCTGCCATCGAACCCTCTCCTCTCTCTCTGCCTAAAAATGCTGATATGTAACTGTATGATCAATCATGTCAGGAATATCGAAAATCGGGAACTCTAGTGGTGGAAAATCTGATATCTCTGGCTCAAAATATGGAAAATAATCTGCAAAATCTGGTACCTCTGGTGGAAGTAATATCTCTGGTGCTGGTCCAGGTGGCAATGGTGGAGGTGGTGGCAATAGAGGAAATATCTGCTCTGACACTGGAGCCACTACCGGTGCAACCACTGGATCTGTCTCGGTCCGCTCCGTAGACGATGATAAAGAAGCCATCTAATATACATAACAATAATAACACAAAAACAATCAAATCACAATCCTAAAACTCACAACTTCTAATCACATAAACAGACAATCCTAACACTCTTACTTCTATCCTATCTGATCTTTCTATCTTATCTTAACCCTAATGTTCTTGTTTTCAAGGGTCAAAACATATGCTCTGATGCCAACTATAACACCCTCCAAATCCGGGATATAGATTTGGGGCATTATTAATAACAACTACAAACTAAACCTGCACAAGAAAAATATAAATATGATAATTACCCCGAACTACTGCTACTCAGGATCTTTTATGGTTAAGAGTTGAAAACAAAAACCACACACTAACTTTCTTACAAACCCAAATAAAAACAATCTGTCTCAAGAACTCTCTTTGTTACAAAACTTTATTCTATCTACATTCTCACCACACAACCTTTATTCAACCCATAAAAACTTTTATTCAACCCAACATTACTACTTATCCTGTTACACCTGATCTGGTAACTCAAAGTTCTCTTCGGGGATAGGAAGGAACACTCTTGGTATAAGAGGGTCCCGCTGCTTGACTCGCTTCTTGACTACGCGGGTCCTGATGGGTTTCATTCTCTACCTTAACTGTAAAACAATAGGAATAACAATAAAAAGGGATGAGCCAAAATTGCTCAACAAGCCTGCAACAATATATATATATAGTATAAAGAGAGAAGAATAAGTGAACCAATAAGCTGCTGGTTTGAACAACCATCTGTATCTGTATAGGATAATAATTTGCCAACACTGGCGAGTACCAAATGAACAAGACTGGAAACAAGAACCAACATATGCACTATAACCTGCTAAACAGTCATGATACGGTGCGGATCTATACCCAACTGCATAGACCCAACCAACATAAGGAGTACCCAGGCAACTATGGCCTATTAATTAAAGGTCTGGGTAAAACCCAGCCCATATAGTAACCATCCAGTCCAAAGCGTAGCATCCGGAACAATCGGAATACTTTTGATGTATCCCAATACCAGGATATATCAAAGTATATGTAACAAGGGTAAAAGTATAGGAATACGAATAAAGGATTCAATAAATTGGGAGAAATTAAGAATCGAAGTGAAATAGAAACAAGATTCAATAATTGCGTAACAGTGTATATGAACAAAATTTATCAAAGATAACTGATATGGGAAAATAAGAATTCACTATTCTGAATTTAGAATAGGGGAAAACTTGCCTTGCGCGTACTTAACCTGGTTCAACTCACCGCCTTCTGTCCCTAGCCTGATCGGCCTTGCTGACATTGAACCAATCATAGAAAGATAGTCGTTTAGATAATTTACTATATACGTGTATCTTGAATTGATACTACGCAACCCTATCAATATACCCATGTGTTTTTATCTGACTCGCATATATACTCGCATATATACTCGCATATATACTCGCATATATACACATATAATTATATAGCACGTAAGGTTCACATAACCACATAAAGCACATAGCACATAAAGCACATAATTGATTTTTGGACTTATAAATATTTTTGGAATCAATGCTAGACTCATATCTGTATTAACTAGTCCTATCTGATTTTATTGCAATTTTTCGGGATTTATTTGACTCAATTATACCCCTATTAGGGTCTATAAACCATTAACTAACACAAGGCCACTCTCTTCTGGAAGAAATTATAACTTACAATTATTTTTATTGGATTCGTTTCATTTTTCTGAGTCTAGGGGTCTTTGTTTCGCTCAAATCGGACTAACGGTTTAATTATTATGAATTAAACAAGAATTAATTAATTAATAAATAATTATAAATAATTAATTATAATTGAAAAATCCTTAATTATATTTTAAATAATTAATTAATAATTATTGTATTTTAAAATAATTAATCCCTAATTATTAGGATTAATTACAATTATTTACAAATTAATAATACTTACTCGATCAGATCGATTATTTACAAATAATCAATCGATACAATTAACTAATACGCTATTTATCGAATAAATACTAATTAGTCGAATTATATTCTAATTCAACGATTAACTACTCGTATAAATATGAGCTACTCGCAATTCTCAAATAACTATCGAATCGCTATTATTACTATACCTATACGATTAATTAATCAATTATTTAATTGTATTTAATTATTCGATACGGATAATTATTACGATATTCTCCGAATAAATTATCGCTCGAATAATAATTCTCATTATCGAATCACTACTCGTATGAATACGAGTTACTCGTAATATTAACTAATTATCAGATTATTAATCATATTATTTAATCATTATTTATTAATTAATTACCTAATTATTAATTAATTAGATAACTAATAAATAATTAGATAAATAATTAAATAATTAATTGAATAATTAAATTCGAATTTATAATTTAATAAAATAATTTAGAAATTAATTATAATATTTTTCAAAATTTAAAACTATTTTTTAATTAATTTTTAGAATTACTAAAACTAATTTTCTGATTTTATAAAATATAATAAATAAATAATATATCAGAAACATAACAACAGGAACAGGGTTAGGGTTTTTAGGATCAAACCCGGGTCGAAACCGGGTTGGAACCGGGTCGAACCCGGGTCGACGATGAACACGTGCCCAGAATCCGGCGCGGCGGGAAAGTCTCTGGTGAACGGAAAATCAGCCCAAAACGACTGGTTCGGTCTCGTTTCTCAGTGATTTCAGTCAACCATAACATCGTATCAACATCCCTGCCTTCTCCTTCCTCGTTCAACGACACAGCAGCCGAAAAACTGAGAAACGCGGCGGTGGCGCCGCTTTCCGGCCACCCCAAAAACAGAACCCAACCGGCACAAAACCGGTGCCGTTCGATTCCTTACTCGACGATCTACACTCTCAGGGCAATCAAAACAGCTAACAAACACTCAATCGAAAAATCCGAATTCAAGCAATAATCCGAAAATTACGAAATTAAAAACAAGAAATCAAACAACAAAACTGATTACATAATCGAGAACTACGATCAATAAGCTTCAAAACGGATACTTAGGGGTCATTTGTTAACTCCTGAACCAAACTAAAAGTGATGGACGAGTGACTATTGACTGGTTAAGATTGTTTGTATGTTTAGTTATTTTTCTGGACGAGGCAAATTTTCCTCTGGATGACAGAGGCTTAAATTTTACTTTGAATCACACCACACCTATGTGGTTTGCTGTGTCCATGTTTGTTGGAAAAAAATGACTGATATGTGTTTTATATTAATTTTATATTTTATTATCATTATCCTTTTCTATTCATTTGACATAATTATATTTTATAAATCTCATATAAAAAATAATTTATTGTAATTAAATAAATACTCCCCCCGTCCCTAAATATATGTCCATTTGGTCAACTTGACCAATTTTTAACTGAATTTACACCTATTATATAATTGTCAAAAATAATTAAAATAATATCGTTGGAAAGTACATTTAGTCTATTTTAAAATATAACTTGCATATTTGAAAAATAATTAATCAATAATTTTTTATATTAATTCAAAAATTGGTCAATTAGACTTCTAGAAAAATAAAATGGACATGTAAATAGAGACGGATGGGGTAACAAACACTATTGATTTTATAAGATTGTACATTTCTTTAAAATGTTATGATTACGTATAAACTTCATAAAAAATATTTTTTGCTTCTTCGAGAAAATATGAAAAAATTTGACATGACATTTTATTAATAACTTAAAATAATACATTGTTCAGAAAAAAAAATTTATCAAACGGCATTACTCATCCAATATTCAGATAATCAATCATCCAGCAATTTTATTCATCCAGAAAAGATGGTTCAGATTTAACAAATGACCCCTTACATGACTGATTTGGTTAACAGAATCACGATCAAAATCCAGTTTGATTCTCTGCCCTGTTTTTCACCCACAAACCCTAATTCCTAATTTTCTGAATTTTCTGATTTTTTTATGATTAATTAACTAATTAATTACCAATAATTAGCTATTTATATTTATGTAAAATAATACCCCCAAATAAAATTAAGGGGTAATTACACTCCTAATAAAAATATTTGGCCCCAATTTTTATAATTTTTGGGTATTAATAATGAATTTTTAAATATCCAATAAATACAAAATTAATGCTAAAAATTCCTAAAAATTGTGAATATTACAAAAATACAAAGAAAAATAATGTATGATAATTTTATGGTCATATAAAAATAAAAATGTGATTTTTGTGGGGTTTTTGTTACCCGAAGGGGTCCGGAAAAGTCGCTTTTAAAACATGGTTTTGAGCGGTACGGGTTTTAATATAAGATATATAACTTACGATAAAACACTCAATAAATATCCAAAACACGTTTGGATCAAAACAGACAACACGTAACACATAGCAGTTAGGGTTTAATGACTCAACACATTTAATCACATAATAATACACATAATTTATCTTTATTATGATATAATACAAGCGTAATTTCTCGGTCGTTACACATACCCAATATCGGAGTGAGCAAGGAAGTCCTGAATAAAGCGAAGTTCCGATTGAGCTTCATCCTTGCTAAGGATGGCCAAGTAATTGTTGGGGAAAAACTTCGCTCCATTGAAAATAATGTCTTTTGGTGCCATTTCTGTAAGAAATAAGTGAGAAAATATATTCTGATTAAATATGACTGTTTCAGTATTTACCACAAATAAGTCAAGTAAAGAATAATACCACGTAAGCATCAGATTTTCCATCAGGATTTAATATCAGTACTTGACTATTATCAGATTTTAACAGTCATCATAACATGTCTTATCAACTCAAAAAGTGAATATCTTTTTCTGTGATTCTTCATACAAACACTGACTTGATTTTTCAGAGTTTAATCATCAGAATTTCCATCAGAACTTGTCCTCATAATTTATGCATATGACATTTAACTGTTTGTCAAAAACAACTTAATCACCACAGTAATTTTCATCATTCATATGGAGTGATAGTATGTGCATTTAGCAAAATATCTGATAAAGATTAAAGTCTGATAAACTTCAGTACATCTTAGAAATAAGGCATAACTAAGAAAAGTGCTTAAAATCTGTCATTAATAATGAAGTCTACTATAAGATAAATTTATGCATGAGTCCACCTCAACTGTTTGTGCTCATTCTATGCATCTTTGAAATTCCTTTTTACAATGGCTTCTCAGTGTAAGTGAGTCACAACTGCTTATCAGAATTTATCACAAGCTCATCAACTTTAGCAATGTGCTCTGTCAGAACTTTAGAGCTTGGGATGAAATCAATTTCATTCCACTTCTTGGTCCACTCTACACCTCTTTGAGTATCCTCCCAAGGAACAGGTGTAGCTTGCTTTACAAACTTCTTAACCAATGCTTCATTTCCCAGAATGGGAGCTGGAGTATCAACAGAAACACTGTCTTCAGAACTTAAGAAGATTCATTATGTTCTGATAGCACTACAGTGTGTGATGCAACTGGAGATTCAGCAACAACTTCATCTAAATTCTGAGCATCAGAATTTATCTCCAGATTTGGTGTAGATGGTGTAGATGGTATCTTAACATCAACATTTAAGATAGGAGAATGAGTTGGAGATTGTTGAGTTTCTGTTGGTGGAGCTTCCAGATAAAGAACATTGGGTATATTCAGATTGTGAATATCTATTTCAGATTTTGTAGCTTGTTCTTCAGCATCATCTGTAGCTTCAATTGGAGAGACATGAGGTGTTACCACTGTATCAGGAACAGTGTCTTGGTCGCTAGCTGTAGGTGGCAAAGATTCAATGATAATTGGTTCTTTTGAGATCAGAGATTCCTGATCTCCTTCCTCAGCTTCAGTTGTATCCTCAAATATAGGCTTAGCATTATACCTCTTTGCCCTCATTTTCTTCAATCTCCTTTCCAATGAAGGAGTTGATTTAGCAGAAGAATTTACTGATCTAGTTCTCTTCAAAGTATCAGAACTTTGAGCTGCAGTTTCTTTCTGAGAAGTAACATTCTCAGCTTCAACTGTCACAGGTTATGATGCTTGAACCTGTGCTTCCTTTTTACTATCAGATTCATCCCTGAGAATTATTTTTCTTCACTTTTGTGGAGGCTGAGGAACAGACTTTTTCCTTTTGGCCTAGAAGGTGAAGGTCTGATAGTGTGTGCTGATGGTTGAGGTTGAGATATTTGTGTTGGTTTGAAATATGTCCTGATGGTAGGTTGTGGTTGTGGTTGAGAAGTGGTTGGTTGTGTAGTGGTTGGAGGTTCTGATGGTTGAGGTTCAGATGGTTGTACATCAGGATATAGTGTAGTGTATATAACCGGATCATAGTTTATTAAGGCTTGTTTGACAAATATGGTAATTTGGAGGGGTCTCAACGTAGCCTTCTTATTATCAGTATATAATAAGTCATTAAAAGCTCTTTTAGCTAGTCTGAATCGTGAAATGGACTCACTAGCTAATTGGGGCTTATCAGAACAACAAAAACTATAAATAAGCTGACAGAATCAAGCAAAGTAAACTGTATTCCTATCTTCTGTCATCCTATCCCCAATAAAGCCTAAAATAGCACTTGCATAATCAAAATCAGTTTGATTAATGAGAGCATACCCGATTTGTTGACTGAGAATTGGGATTGCATCAAAATTAGAACATTTGTTTGCAAAAGCCTTTGTGATGCAGTCAAAGAAGAAACTCCATTCCCTCCTTATGTTGGATCTCTTCAATTGACCCAGCTTTGCCAATGTCTTTTCATACCCAGACTGGCCATTAGCTGTTGAAGAACTGGCTCCTCAACAGTTGTATAAGTGCAGTTCTTAGGCAACTGCAGTGCTTGGCGTACTGTTGCCATAGTCACCACATGCTCATCCTCCCCTGTTGAAAAAATGATACTTGAGGACCCATGAGCACCACCATCATCATATGCGCCACTTCGCCAAAACTCCAGCACTTGAGTTCCAGAGATTATTTCAGGTTGGGTCAAAACATACCAAATATCGGAGTGAGCAAGGAAGTCCTGAATAAAGTGAAGTTCCGATGGAGCTTCATCCTTGCTAAGAATGGCCAAGTAATTGTTGGGGAAAAACTTCGCTCCATTGAAAATAATGTCTTTTGGTGCCATTTCTATTAGAAATAAGTGAGAAAATATATTGTGCACAAGGTGTTTGATAAAAGTCATGTATAAAAAGCTTCAGAGAATATTAGAGAGAGAGAGAGAGAGAGAGAGAGAATTAGAGAGATTAAGAATAGAAAAGTAGATAAAAGATTAGAAAATCTTTTAACTCCCATATATATACTCTCTCCACTCAACTGTCCTTTTTAGAAGTTAAAACTGACACATGTACACCTATCAGCCAGTAAATAGTTAAAGCAGAGTTAGTGGGCACGAGAAATAAGCAATAATTAACGTGCACATGCAGTTTTTCAAGACAAACACGTTTACCACTAACCCAAATGATTATGACTATTTTTATCTCACCTAAATATATTCTGATTAAATATGATTGTTTCAGTATTTACCACAAATAAGTCAAGTAAAGAATAATGCCACGTAAGCATCAGATTTTCGATCAGGATTTAATATCAGTACTTAACATTTATCAGATTTTAACAGTCATCAGAACATGTCTTATCAACTCAAAAAGTGAATATCTTTTCCTGTGATTCTTCATACAAATACTGACTTGATTTTTCAGAGTTTAATCATCAGAACTTCCATTAGAACTTGCCCTCATAATTTATGCATATGACATTTAACTGTTTGTCAAAAACAACTTAATCACCACAGTAATTTTCATCATTCATATGAAGTGATAGTATGTGCATTTAGCAAAATATCAGATAAAGATTAAAGTCTGATAAACTTCAGTACATCTTAGAAATAAGGCATAACTAAGAAAAGTGCTTAAAATCTGTCATTAATAATAAAGTCTACAATAGGATAAATTTGTGGATAAGTCCATTGATAAGTGGCATTTTATACCACTTAGAACGTCTTAAAATGGCTTAAATTGGTGTCTTGAAATCAAGTATTTTGTGTATTTGATGTGTTTTTCTAGTGTTTATGCATTTCAGGGTATTAGTTGCATTTCGGAGGAGGAATCATCAAGAATAAGTCTTGGCATGTGTTCACCATTGTGAGAGGAAAAGAACGGGCAGATTACGGCGAAGAAACGGAGCAAACCTGGAATTTTTCCAGTAGGGTCCTGCGCGCCCGCGCAGCAATGCTGAGCGGCCGCGCAGCAGCCTTGCGCGCCCGCGCAGAAATGCTGAGCGGCCGCGTAGGGTCGGGGAAAAAGATGGATTATTTTAGACTTCTACTTCTGTTTGGCTTCCAACTTCTATGTAATCTGAGTTTTATGGGACTATTATATAAGTAGATTTGAGACGTTTTCATAGAGAATAAGAAGGAGATTGTGTTTTAGATTGTGTTTTGCACAAGAAGTGAAAGAGATAAGGAAGAAGACCGATTTAGCACACTGCAGCGAAGAGGAAGCATATATTCTTGTGATTCTTGTTTCGTTGTAACGTTGGATGCTAGTTTTCTTGCTTTGACTTATTTACTCTTGTGACGCACTCTGTTTTAATATAATTAGTTAGTTATTATTTTCTTGTGTTGTTTATCATGATTTCATATGAACCCATGATGGCGATAAGTTCTATTATGGGCTAATCATGATCATGGGGTTGCAACGGATTTATTATGGAATTCTTTAGTTAATTGTTTAATACTGTAGTGTGTGATGGTTGCATGATATCTAGTATTGGTTGTGCGTATTCGTCTTATGTGCGTCGCGAACATATAAGATAGGGTGTTAATCTCTTGTGAAGCGACGATGGATCTTGAGATTTAGAACTTGCCATGCTAGCATAGGTTCATGTAAGTTGTGCATGATTAGTGGGTAATTCTAACAGTTTTATTTGCCCTATGTAATCAAAAGGGATAACTTGTGCTTAATCGTTGTGTTGTCAATTTCTATAGACATATAGGAACTCAACATAATTGATGACTATTCAACTTCTATCTTAATTGTGGATGCTTGGTAGAATGGTATTAGTACAATAAAAGTTGGCTTTTATCAGTTTCGTGTTATTCGATTAATGTCATCATTGTCACATGCTAAAGGTATTAACAATGGCTATAGAAGGAAGTAATAATGTTGTGATCTCATGAGTGTTTTATTATTGATAAACTGAAGTGTTAGTTAAGTGGTTTGTTAAGTAGTTAATTATAGTTAATATTTAATCAACAATTTTAAGTGTTATTATCTTAACATTGAGAAGTAATCATACATTGGTGAGTGAGTTTAATTAGACAATAACTTAGTCCGAGTCTCTGAGGGAACGAACTAGAAAGTATTCTATATTACTTGCGAACGCGTATACTTGCGTGAATATTAGTGCATGTTTTCGCCCTAACAAGTTTTTGGCGCCGCTGCCGAGGACTCGGCGTATTTGTTTAGTTTATGTACTTACCATCATTGGTCATTAGGACTCAGTGATTAGGACGTAGTAGTTAATTACTCTTTTCGGTTGTGTTTCAGGTACTTTAGAAAGTGTTTATGCAAACTCGTTCTCGTGCTCGCAAGAGGACCTTAGATACAGCTTAGAAGAAAGACGAAGTTCTTGATACTCCGGAGAAGTTAGATTTTGAGGATTCGG
The DNA here is from genome assembly GCF_009905375.1 of Apium graveolens. Classification (NCBI taxonomy): domain Eukaryota; kingdom Viridiplantae; phylum Streptophyta; class Magnoliopsida; order Apiales; family Apiaceae; genus Apium; species Apium graveolens. The sequence continues at coordinate 99,916,619 of NC_133657.1, read as the reverse complement.
ATTCAGGAACTGAGCAGAAAGAACCAGTAAACATGGGAGATCGCATTGTTCAAGCTGATCCAGCTCTTATGGATTTTTCTCGGCCTAAAATTGATGACATTCAGTCAAGCATCCTTCATCCGGCTATTCAAGCTAACACCTTTGAAATCAAGCCGGGCACTATTCAGATGGTGCAGAATTCTGTTTCTTTTGGAGGAGCGGCCACTGAAGACCCCAACATGCACATAAGGAATTTTGTCGAGATCTGCAGCACTTTTAAGTATAATGGCGTGACTGATGAGGCTATCAAGTTGAGGCTTTTCCCATTCTCACTGAGGGATAAGGCTAAAGACTGGTTACATTCTGAACCAGCTGGGTCCATCACTACGTGGCAAGATCTTGCGCAAAAGTTTCTGGTGAAGTTTTATCCAATGGCAAAGACTGCTGCTATGAGGAGTGCTCTTACTCAGTTTGCGCAGCAACCTACAGAATCTATGTGCGAGGCTTGGGAATGCTACAAGGAAATGTTGAGAAAATGTCCACATCATGGAATGACGGATTGGATGGTAATCACTGGTTTTTATAATGGTTTGGGGGCCCAATCTCGGCCCATGCTCGATGCAGCAGCTGGAGGCGCCTTATGGGCTAAAAGCTATACTGAGGCGTATAATCTTATAGAGACAATGGCTGCAAACGAGCATCAAAACCCAACTCAGCGAATGACGTCAGGCAAGGTAGCAGGTATTCTGGAAGTTGATGCAGCCACCGCTATTGCAGCCCAGCTCCAAGCGCTATCAATGAAGGTTGATTCTTTGGCTACGTATGGAGTTAATCAAATAGCTATGTTTTGTGAGCTTTGTGCAGGTTCTCATACTACGGATCAGTGTTCTCTTGTCAACGAATCTGTTCAGTATGTGAATAATTATCAGCGATAACAGCAGCCTGTGCCAGCGACCTATCATCCTAACAACAGAAATCATCCAAATTTCAGCTGGGGGAATAATCAGAATGCTATTCAGCCAACATATCAGCAAGGAGTAAGTAAACAGTTTAACCCACCTGGATTCCAGCAACCACAGCAGTATGCTACAAGGCAATCATATCCTCAACAGGGAAGTACAGTTGTACCTACTAGTGCTGATTTTGAGGAACTTAAGCTGTTGTGCAAGAGTCAGGCGGTTTCTATCAAGACCTTGGAAAATTAAATCGGTCAATTAGCCAATGCAGTGCTCAATCGTCAACCTGGCACTCTTCCCAGTGACACGGAAGTACCAGGCAGGAAGGAAGCTAAAGAGCAAGTCAAGGCTATTACCTTAAGGTCTGGAAAAGTAGCTGATGCTGAAAAGGCAAAAGAAGTCAAAGCTGAAGTTAGAGATGAAGAATCTAAGCAAAAGGAGAAAGTGGCGGAACCAAGGGAGACTACTGTTGAACACACTCTGCCTGAGGCTAATACAGGGGAGAAACAGCTCTATCCTCCACCACCTTTTCCTAAGAGATTGCAGCAACAAAAGCTGGATAGACAGTTCGGGAAATTTCTGGAGGTGTTCAAGAAACTTCACATCAATATACCTTTCGCTGAGGCGCTGGAACAAATGCCTAGTTATGCGAAGTTTATGAAGACTATTCTTTCAAGGAAGGTGAAACTGGATGACCTTGAAACCGTTGCTCTCACGGAAGAATGCAGCGCGGTTCTGCAACAAAAGTTACCACCAAAACTGAAAGATCCAGGAAGCTTCACCATTCCTTGCACCATTGGCAATCTAACTTTTGACAAGTGCCTTTGTAATTTGGGAGCAAGCATTAATCTGATGCCGTTGTCGATCTTTAAAAAGCTGGATCTGCCTGATCCAAAACCCACATACATGTCGCTACAATTGGCGGACCGTTCCATTACTTACCCAAGGGGCATAGTTGAGGATTGATAGGGATAAATAAATTATGATTGTATAATTAAATACTGCATTAATTGTACAAACTGTGGGCTGCTAGGCCCAATAAAAAGATATATGATACTCAGACCAGAAAGGTTAAGCCTGATGGACCAGATTAGGCTTGATGGAATAAAAAAGGCCCAAAAGCCCTGATTATTAATTAATTTCGTAATTAATTAATAAGGGACAAATAAGATGTTGAAAAGAGTCCCGATAAGGATATAAATCCTTGGAGATTAGCCTCAAGGGGACCTAAAAGGATAAGGAATCAGTTTCCTACTACCTAGGACTCCAAAGTCCATTCTAATTATGAGACTTGCCCACCAAGTCTCCTATACCAAGTCCAATTCAAGGACTTCCAACATCTATATAAGGGGTCTCACCCCCACCAATCAGAACTACGTTTTTTGGCTTGATTCTCTAATTCACAGAGATACGTAGGCATCTCGTAAAGGCAGATTGAGTCACGAAATACGAGAGCAGCCATTAAAGGCCTTGAGCTCCCGAATTTTAGTATTAAATACAGCAAGTAACAACCTTAGTTTTTTATCCACAACATTTGGCGCCATCTGTGGGAAACACAACAACAACCATGGCGAGAACACGGAGAACAATTGGAGCTCTAGAGGAAGGAACACCATTAGAGACAACCCAGGTGATTTCATCAATCGTGGAGGTTCCTCCCCATTCAACTTATGCATCTACTCAGGAGGAAGCCCAGACAGGGGCAACTCAACCCCAGCTACAAGGGACAACTCCCCCGATTTAAGGTACGAATCCTCAAGTTCAACAAATACATATACCTGTGAATTCTCGACCCGTCGGGTATGAATATTCAACTATTGTTACTACTAACCCCCCTTATGGGATGCCCCTTCACCCTGAGGTTGGAGGAAGCGGATATGCTGGGCGAAGCGAAGCACGAGGGCGGTCGCCCCCCTATATACGAGGTTTGGATCCTATCCCTGAGGATCGGGAATTTTCTGGTCCATACACTGAGAGAGACTCCGAATCTTCGGATGATGAAGTGGCCCCGAGAAGGAGGCGTCCTGGAAAAGAGCCAATGGCCGATGGAAGGCAACGCCCCCAAAGCACCCCAGGGGCGAATCCCCAAGAAGTGCAGGAAAAGATCAGGGCTCATGAGGCTGAAATCCAAAGGCTGAGGCGTGATTTGGAGGCTCACCAAGCCACCAGACCCCACATGCCTCCTAGGGGGAGAAATCCTCCTCCTATCATAGACCTGGATGGTCCGATAAGAAGAAGGGCTGTTGTCCCAAGAACTGATCCAAGCAATCTCCTTCCCCTTGGAGATCTTGATGATCCAACTCCACCCTTCACAGAAGAGATAATGAATGCCCATATCTCAAGGAAATTCAAGATGCCCACTATCAAAGCCTATGATGGCACGGGAGACCCCGCTAATCATGTTAGGACATTCTCTAATGCACTGCTGCTGCAACCCGTGAATGATGCTATAAAATGTCGGGCCTTCCCTCAAACCCTGTCGGGTATGGCTCAAAGATGGTACAGTCGCCTACCCCCAAATTCTATTGGATCATTCAGAGAATTAAGTCAGGCTTTTATTAAGCAATTCATCAGTGGAAGAGTCCATGAGAAAAGTTCAGCATCTCTTATGAGTCTTGTGCAGGGAGTTAAGAAATCCTTAAGAGATTACCTGAATCGTTTTACAAAGGAGGCTTTAAAAGTCCCAGACCTTGATGATAAGGTAGCCATGATAGCACTGCAACAAGGAACTAGGGATGAGTTTTTCAAGATGTCTTTGGCCAAACGACCCCCTGAGAGCATGTTGCAGCTCCAAGAGAGGGCAGGGAAGTATATCAAGGTTGAAGAAAGTATGAGGAAGACCGTAGTAAGTAATGAGCCCACTGGAGGCAAGAAACGAAAAACTGATTTGGAGTATATCGCTAAGGACAAATATCCTAGAATCGAACAAAACCCTGATTCAACCCCCAAGAAGGGAGGACCTGGGAAAAAGTTCACTGAATACGCTAAGCTGAATGCTCCCAGAAGTCAGATTTTGATGGAGATTGAGAAAGACAGAGATATTCGCTGGCCTAAGCCCTTGAAGGCTGATCCCGCCAAGCTAGATAAGGGCAAGTATTGCAGGTTTCACAAAGATATTGGCCATGACACCGATGAGTGTAGGCAATTGAAAGATGAAATTGAGTTTTTGATTCGAAAAGGAAGATTGAACAAGTATACTGGAGATGGAGGGGACAGAAATAATAATGGAAGGAAGAACTTTGAAGATCAGGGGCGAAACCCCCAGCCTAGAGGACCAGTTATAAACACCATTTATGGAGGGCCGGGACCTCGAGGGCCTGTGATAAACACGATCTTTGGAGGTCCAACTGCTGCTGGATTGTCCAAAAATTCCAGAAAGGCATATACTAGAGAGGTTATGCATATTGTTGGAGAAGCCCCGAAGAGGGCCAGGACAGAAGTAACATTGGCTTTTGATGATTCCGACCTAGAGGGTGTGAAGTTTCCCCATGACGACCCGCTGGTCATAAAACCAATAATAGGAAATAGCCCGGTTAAGAGGGTCCTTGTGGATAATGGTGCTTCTGTGGATATCTTGCTCCACGACAACTTTCTAAGGATGGGGTATAACGACTCCCAGTTAACACCAACCGACATGCCGATATATGGATTTGCTGGAGTAGAATGTCCTGTGGAAGGGATAATCAAATTGCCAACCACCATAGGCACGGAGCCAAGGCAAGCAACGCAGATGCTGGATTTCGTGGTGGTAAAGGCTAGTTCAACTTATAATGCTATCATGGGGAGAACAGGGATACATGCCTTCAAGGCAGTCCCCTCTTCCTACCATTCAGTCATGAAGTTTCCCACCCGAAACGGGATTGGAGAAGAAAGAGGAGATCAAAAAATGGCTAGAAGCTGTTATGTGGCCTCTTTGAGGGCAGATGGAGTCGGGGGGCAGGTTCTTCCTATTGAAGATATGGATGTTCGAGAAAATGATGAGAATAGAGGAAGGCCAGCAGAAGAATTGGTCTCGGTTCCTTTATACCCCGAGAATCCTGAGAGGACGACTTTCATTGGAGCCACATTAGAGGAGCCCCTTAGAGGGAAGTTAGTGAAATTTTTGCAAGAAAATAGTGATGTGTTTGCATGGTCAGCAGCTGATATGCCAGGCATAGACCCGGAGTTAATTACTCACAAGCTAAACGTAGATCCAAGCCGGAAGACAGTGAAACAAAAGAAAAGAAATTTTGCCCCGGAAAGACAAGAGGCTATAAAGCAGGAAGTGGAAAAGCTCTTAGAGGCTGGATTCATTGAAGAGATTCAATTTCCGGAGTGGTTAGCAAACCCTGTAATGGTGAAGAAGGCTAATGGAAAGTGGAGGATGTGTATAGACTTCACCGATCTGAATGATGCATGCCCCAAAGACTGTTTTCCGCTGCCTAGAATTGATACTTTGATTGATGCCACCGCTGGACATGAGATGCTGAGTTTCATGGATGGGTTTAGCGGATACAACCAGATCAAAATGCATAAGGATGACATTCCAAAGGTATCATTTATCACTGACTTTGGTGTTTATTGTTATCTTGTTATGACGTTTGGTCTCAAGAATGCAGGAGCCACCTATCAAAGGTTGGTGAATAGAATTTTTAAGGATCTTATTGGTAAGACTATGGAAGTCTATGTTGATGACATGTTAGTCAAGAGTCTAGTAAAGACTGATCATATAGCCCATTTAAGGGAAGCTTTTGAGGTCCTGAGGTACCACAAGATGATGTTGAATCCGACGAAGTGTGCTTTCGGAGTAGGATCTGGAAAATTCTTGGGATTGATGGTCTCGAAGAGGGGAATTGAGGCAAATTCCGATAAAATAAAGGCAATCCTGGACATGGAACCCCCCAAAACTGTCAAGGATGTTCAGAAGCTCACAGGAAGGGTTGCTGCGTTAGGACGATTCATCTCCAAGTCAGGAGACAAGTGCTTGTCATTTTTCAAGTCACTGAAGAACATCAAAGACTTTGTATGGAGTGAGGAAAATCAGAAGGCATTTGAAGAGTTAAAGAAGTATATGGGCCAGGCCCCATTGTTGGCCAAGCCAGTTCTGAATGAAGTTTTATTCTTGTACTTGGCTGTTTCAGAGAGTGCCTTGAGCGCCGTGTTGGTTAAGGAGGAACTGAAAGTCCAGAAACCCGTATACTATGTCAGCAAAATTTTGCATGGTGCTGAGTTGAATTATTCAGCCATTGAGAAATTCGCTTTAGCCTTGGTAATGGCTTCAAGAAAGCTGCGTCCTTATTTTCAAGCTCACCAAATTGAAGTGCTAACAAATCAGCCACTGAGAAATATCATTCACAGTCCCAAGGCAAGTGGGAGACTGATTAAGTGGGCAATAGAGTTGGGAGAGTTCGATCTCAAGTATAAGCCACGTACGGCCATAAAAGCCCAGGCACTAGCTGACTTCGTGGTGGAATGTACCATACCCAACCAAGAAGTCGGGGGGCAGGAAGATACCATACCTCAAGACAAGGGAGTCGACAATGGGGACAAGGAGAAAGAATATTGGGTTCTCTATTTTGATGGAGCATCAAAAACAAATTTCAGTGGAGCAGGGTTGGTTTTGCAAAGCCCTGATGGATTCTTAATTGAGTATGCCATGAAGCTAGACTTCCCAACCACTAACAATGAGGCAGAGTATGAAGCCCTGATTGCTGGCCTTGGTCTAGCTGGGACACTTAGAGTCAAAAACTTAAAGGTCCGTGGAGACTCGAAGCTGATCATATCCCAGGTAAAGGGAGAATTTGAGGCAAGGGATGATACGATGGCTAAGTATGTTTGCCTAGTAAGGGCTGTGATGACCCAATTTAATGAATGCCATGTTGAACACATTCCAAGGGAAGAAAATGCTAAAGCAGATGCGCTATCAAAGTTTGCTTCATCTGAGATTGAAGAAAGTTCAGGAAGTGTGTACTTCCGTGTTTTGAAGACACGAAGCATAGATGTTAAGCTTGTGGCTCCCGTAGGCTTGGGGACGTCATGGATTGATCCCATCAAGGCTCACATTCAGACCGGTTGGTTGCCAAGCGATGCAATTGAGGCACGGAAGTTAATTGTTCAAGCACTAAGGTACTCTTTGATAGATGGGATTCTATATAAAAGATATTTCGTGGTTCCTTACTTGAGGTGTCTCAGGCCCGATGAGGCACGCTTAGCTCTTGAGGAAGTGCATGGAGGTATTTGTGGGCAACACTTGGGGGGCAGGGCCTTGGCTCATAAGATAACCCGTTTAGGCTTCTATTGGCCAGAAATGATGGTTGATGCCAAAGAATATGTAAAGAAGTGTGATCGCTATCAGAAGCATGCACCAGTCGCCAGACAACCCCCCGAGATGCTGACCTCTATCAACTCACCTATTCCCTTTGCTATGTGGGGGATGGATATTCTAGGGCCTTTTCCTATGGCCACAGCACAAAGGAAGTTTCTGATTGTAGCCATTGATTATTTCACCAAGTGGATCGAAGCCAAACCTTTGGCCAAAATCACAACTAAGCAGGTTGCACAATTCCTGTGGGAAAACATTATGTGCCGATATGGAATTCCCCGTATCCTCGTCACTGACAATGGAACACAATTCAACAACGAGGAATTCAAGAAGTATTGCGAAGAAAATGAAATTGAGTTACGGTTCACCTCTGTGGCTCACCCGCAAGCCAATGGGCAAGCGGAGGTAGCAAATCGGATAATCCTGGATGGACTAAAGAAGAGGATCGAAAAGTCAAGAAATAATTGGGTGGATGAGATACTTCCCATATTATGGGCCTATAGGACTACCTGTAGAGTCACGACAGATGCAACTCCTTTCATGTTGGCATATGGGGCAGAAACAGTAGTTCCCGTGGAGATATCACATTCCTCTCCAAGGATTCAGGCTTTTGATGAAAAAGAAAATGAAAAAGGGCAGAAGTTAGCCCTGGATTTAATCGATGAAGTGCGAGATAAAGCACATGCAAAGATAGTAGAATATCAGAAAAAAGCTTCATTCTACTACAACTTAAGGGTTAAAGAGAGGTTTTTTAAACAAGGTGATCTAGTTTTGAGAAAAATAGAGGCTTCTGGTGTTGGACAGAAAGGAAAGCTCGCCCCAAATTGGGAAGGGCCGTACAGAGTCAAGAGCGTTCAGGGTAGAGCAACCTACAAGCTGGAAACTATGGATGGTTTTGAAGTCTCGAGGACCTGGCATGCACAAAACCTGAAGGTTTACTACGTGTAAGATAGGCTAAGTACGATTCTCACTTGTCATTGTGACAAATAGGTTTAAAAGCACCTGGAAGCTTTGCTTGCGTAGAATTTTAGTAGAATTTACAATGTTTAGTTATTATTGATTAGGGTCGAACCCATGCTGTGTAAGGTTTTGAAAAACCAGACTTCATATTAAAGAGCTTGAAATTATTTCAATCCAAGGATGTTTAAGGTTCAAATGCATATTAAGATTGTAAAGTTAAAACAGAAAAAGGCAAGAAAAGCAACGTATAAAACATAACCCCGAAGGGTAACAAGTTCTGATATAAATAAAGTTCAAAAAGAAGATATACAAAAAGCTAGGCCTTGGAAGGCTGAGATTCTTCAGAACCACTATCCGAAGTCTCTTCGGAAGTTTCAGTCGTTTCTTCGGACGTCTCGGTCGTCCCCTCTGAAGTCCCTGTAGAAGTTCCCTCAGCAGGAGATGATGGCTGTTGAGGCGCTGCTTTGGGAGATTCTTCCACCCTGGCCTTCTTAGCGACAGGCTCGAATTCCTCCTCGGAGGAATCTTCCTCCTCTCCATCCTTGATCATGCCAGCAAGCTTTTCATTAACACCTCCAAGCTCTGGAACCCGCACTGGGCAAGGAAAGGGCGACTGCTCAAGGACCTCGGGAAACTCATCCTGGATGGCCTCCACAGCAGCGTCCCAGCCTTCCTTATAGCTAACAGGATGAAGAAGGGCGTCATGCTCCACCATCAAGTCTTTGAATTCTTGAGTGTCCATCCAGCCATCAAAGGCTTTCTCATTCTGTGCCTTCAAGATGACATTTTCGGCCCGGGCCGTCTCCAGGTCAGAAGTGGAAGAGGCCAATTGAGCTTCAAGGGCCTCAATTTTTTGATTGGCCTCCTCCAACTTCTTGTTGGCATCTTCCAGGCCAACCTTCCAAGCCTTGGCTTGGTGAATTGCCCCTTGAAAATGGGCGTTAGCCTGCAAGAGAAAACAGCAAAGGTTTAGAAAAGAAAGAAAAGAGAATTGTAAAAAGCATAAGTAAAGTACGTACCGTCGCCAGAGCTTGGGCTCCAAACAGCACATTCCCCTCCAAGTCCTGTTGAAGGACAAAATCTTGATAATCCACCGGGGAAATGGAATGCTTAGACCATTCCTTGGACAGGGCCGTGCTGCCCACAATTGAGTCCTTGCCCCGGATCCCCCAAGCAGGTTGAAAATAGGCACCTGGCCTCTGCTTGGTGCGCAGAACTTGGCTGGGGCCTTCCTCATCTGGCTCCGTTGCCTGAAGAAGGAACTGCGGGAAGCGGTCACCCAGTCGAGGGTCCTTAAAGATCTTCCCGGCCCTCTTCATCCTGGTTGTCTCCAGGTCCTTCGGCTTGGTAGCCTCCTCAATCTTCTCAGCCACTGCAACAAACAAAGTCAGTTGAAAATCAATGAAATAAAAGTGCAGGAAATAAAGGAGATAAGAAAGGGAACTTACTTTTCTTATTAACGGGCGAAAGGCCGCGTTCTACCAGGACGGTCTCCCGGATAAGGTCCCAACAATGGGAAGTGCCGTTGTCTTGCGTAAGGAGGTTGAAACCTCTAGCCTCCTCCTCAGACAAAGTTATGTCATTCGGGCTCCCGTCTACGGCCAGCCCAAAGGATGATCGAAACAGGGAGCCCCAATCTCCACCTTCCCAAATAACAAACAAAAAATCTTTCTTCCACCCCAAGTTGTTGTCAGGGATGGACTTCCTATTCACGATATGGGGGATAGTGGGGCGCTGGTTGATAGAAACCCAACCCGGACTTTTATCAGGGCTGTTTTTGAACTGAAAAATCTTCCTGAAGATAGCAACAGATGTGGGGACGTTGTGCTTGGCGCATTGCGACAGATAGCACAGAATCAACCTCCAGGAATTAGGGGGAAGTTGGCAAGGGCTGATGCCCACATCAGCCAGTAGCAAAGGAATGAATGGATGAAAAGGGAGTCTAATACCTGCCCTCAGAGTATCCCTATAGACGCATAGCGCGTCCTTCTTCCACTGACAGGCCCTGTCGGCCGGACCCGCAAGAACCAGCTTAAAAGGCTCCTTGATTTTGAAGCAGCTGCTCAACTTTTCCAGCTCCTTGGGATCCCGTAAAGCACTGATATGATCGTGCGCATCCAGATGCGCATCAGACGGATACTCGTCCCCTCGAGTGTTGATCATGTCGATTAAGGAAGTATACCTCGATCGAATAGGAAAATCATTGGACTTTCTAGCCACGTTCATTTTGGCCAAACGAGTCATTCTTTTGTCAGCCATCTGAAAAAAGTATGAGGCACGTAAATAGGCTATCTTAAAATGGCACACAATGGAAAAATAGAAACGAAAAGCAAAGGGAGGAATCTTACCTAAAGAAGCACTCCTAAAAAAGGCTTTGAGCTCCGACTTGGTGTTATTGCTCTGAGAATCTTAGCAGGAGGATAAAGAAGAAAACTAGGAAATGAGAAAGTGAGGAGTAATAGCCTTTCCTCATTCCTTTATATAGGAGGAAAAAAAAGTTGAAGGGACGAAAAGCCCATTAAGAACAAAGGCCCATAAGAAGAGGCCCAGAAAAAAGAACATTCCAGAATATACCTAGGAATTCTAGGGCATTCTAAACAGGGTGTGTTAAGCCCATCAATATTTGATAAAGCCCAATGAGAAGGCCCAGTAATATTTGACAAAGCCCAATAAAGAGGCCCAGCAATATTTGATAAAGCCCAATGAGAAGGCCCAGTAATATTTGACAAAGCCCAATAAAGAGGCCCAACAATATTTGATAAAGCCCAATAAAAGAGGCCCAATAAGATTTGAAAAGGCCCAATAAAAGAGGCCCAATGAGATTTGAAAAGCCCAATAATAGAAGCTCAGTAAAATTTTATAGGGCTAAACAAAAAGGCCAGGCCCAAATCCAATTAGGATTTGGAAAATATAATACCCTAAATTAAAGCTAAATAAAGAAGGCTAGTAAAAGACCAGGAACCAGGTCGAAATCCAGGTCGTGAATCCTGCCCGAAATCTTTCGAGCAAACACCCGAAAATAACGGGTAAAAAAGACCAGAATCCAGGTCGAATTCCAGAAAATAAGGAAAAATCCCAGAAAATTAGGGAAAATTCCAGAAAATAAGGAAAAATCCCAGAAAATTAGGGAAAATCCCAGAAAATTAGGGAAAATCCCAGAAAATTAGGGGAAAATCCCAGAAAATTAGGGAAAATCCCAGAAAATTAGGGAAAAATCCCAGAAAATTAGGGAAAATCCCAGAAAATTAGGGAAAAATTCCAGAAAATTAGGGGAAAATCCCAGAAAATTAGGGGAAAATCCAGAAAATAAGGGAAAAATCCCGGAAATAAGGGAAAAATTCCTGGAAATTAAGATAATTCCTGAATAAAAGGAAAAATTCATTGTAAATGTGTAGGTCGCTCCACACTTTACGGAAAAACGAAACCCTGTAAGGGAACAAATAGACTTAACTTCTGCGAAACCTAATCAATGTTTCCCAAAAGTTGGGGGGCAAATGATAGGGATAAATAAATTATGATTGTATAATTAAATACTGCATTAATTGTACAAACTGTGGGCTGCTAGGCCCAATAAAAAGATATATGATACTCAGACCAGAAAGGTTAAGCCTGATGGACCAGATCAGGCCTGATGGAATAAAAAAGGCCCAAAAGCCCTGATTATTAATTAATTTCGTAATTAATTAATAAGGGACAAATCAGATGTTGAAAAGAGTCCCGATAAGGATATAAATCCTTGGAGATTAGCCTCAAGGGGACCTAAAAGGATAAGGAATCAGTTTCCTACTACCTAGGACTCCAAAGTCCATTCTAATTATGAGACTTGCCCACCAAGTCTCCTATACCAAGTCCAATTCAAGGACTCCCAACATCTATATAAGGGGTCTCACCCCCACCAATCAGAACTACGTTTTTTGGCTTGATTCTCTAATTCACAGAGATACGTAGGCATCTCGTAAAGGCAGATTGAGTCACGAAATACGAGAGCAGCCATTAAAGGCCTTGAGCTCCCGAATCTTAGTATTAAATACAGCAAGTAACAACCTTAGTTTTTTATCCACAACAAGGATGTGCTCGTCAAGGTGGATAAGCTCTTCTTTCCTGCTGATTTTGTTATTCTGGATTTTGAGGAAGATAAGAAGATTCCCATAATCTTGGGGAGGCCTTTCTTGGCTACTGGCCGTACCTTGATAGATGTGCAAAAAGGGGAACTTACTATGCGGGTCCAAGAGCAGGATGTGACCTTCAACGTATTCAAGGCAATAAAATTCCCTACAGAAGATAAGGAGTGCTTAAAAGTAGATGTGATTGATTCTATGGTTACTTCGGAACTCGATTACATGCTAATGTCTGATGCATTGGAAAAGGCCTTAGTGGGGGATTTTGACAGCGATGATGAAGATAGCAACGAGCAATTACAATATCTGAACGCTTCTCCATGGAAGCGAAAGCTCGACATACCATTTGAATCTCTTGGTACTTCTGACCTTAAGAATGCTGAAGGGAAGCTCAAACCATCAATAGAGGAAGCACCTACCTTGGAGCTCAAACCATTACCTGAACACTTGAGGTATGCTTTTTTAGGTGATTCATCTACGTTACCTGTTATTATTTCAGCTGACCTTTCAGGTAGTGAGGAAGACAAGCTCTTAAGGATTTTGAGAGAATTCAAATCGGCTATAGGATGGACCATAGCAGACATCAAGGGGATAAGTCCTTCATATTGTATGCATAAAATTCTGTTAGAGGAAGGTAGTAAGCCAACTGTGGAACAACAGCGAAGACTGAACCCGATCATGAAGGAGGTGGTGAAGAAAGAAATTCTGAAATGGCTAGATGCAGGCATCATTTATCCTATTTCCGACAGCTCGTGGGTGAGCCCCGTGCAATGTGTACCTAAGAAAGGAGGTATCACTGTGGTCGCAAATGAAAAGAATGAGCTCATCCCTACTCGAACAGTTACAGGATGGAGAGTATGCATAGATTATAAAAAATTGAACAAAGCCACAAGGAAGGATCACTTCCCTCTCCCATTCATTGATCAAATGCTCGACAGATTGGCGGGACATGAGTATTTTTGTCTTCTGGATGGTTATTCCGGGTATAATCAAATTTGTATTGCACCAGAGGATCAGGAAAAGACTACCTTCACTTGTCCATTTGGCACATTTGCTTTTCGAAGAGTTTCGTTTGGGTTATGTGGCGCCCCGGCCACCTTTCAGAGATGTATGATGGCTATATTCTCTGACATGATTGGAAATAATGTCGAAGTGTTCATGGATGACTTCTCCGTCTTTGGACACTCATATGATGAATGTTTGAATAATCTGCGCGCCGTACTCAAAAGATGCGTGGAAACTAATTTGGTGCTTAATTGGGAGAAATGTCATTTTATGGTGCGTGAAGGCATTATCCTTGGGCATAAGGTCTCTAGCAAAGGTCTGGAGGTGGACAAGGCCAAGGTGGGAGTCATTGAAAATCTTCCCCCACCCAATTCGGTGAAAGGAATCCGTAGTTTTCTCGGTCATGCGGGTTTTTATCGGCGATTCATCAAGGACTTTTCAAAGATATCTAAGCCGTTGTGCAATTTACTTGAGAAAGATGTGCCTTTTCAATTTGATGATGAATGTTTGGCAGCATTCGAGACTCTCAAGGAGAGCTTGATCACGGCACCAGTTATTACAACACAAGATTGGACAGAACCGTTTGAGATGATGTGTGATGCGAGTGACTATGCGGTAGGTGCAGTTCTGGGACAGCGCAAGAAAAATCTCTTCCATGTGGTCTACTATGCGAGTAAGACTTTAAATGGGGCCCAATTGAACTACACCACTACTGAAAAGGAGCTTTTGGCTATAGTATTTGGCTTTGAGAAATTTCGATCTTATCTGCTTGGTACGAAAGTAACAGTATTCACTGATCATGCAGCTATTCGCTATCTGGTTTCTAAGAAGGATTCGAAGCCGAGACTCATTCGTTGGGTGCTTTTACTTCAAGAATTTGAGTTAGAGATCAAAGATAGAAAAGGTACTGAGAATCAAGTAGCTGACCATCTCTCTAGGTCGGAGAATCCCGATTCTACTTCCAAGATAGGACGTTAATCAATGAATCTTTTCCGGATGAGCAGTTGTTTGCAATGCAGGAGGAAGAACCATGGTTTGCAGATATTGTAAACTATCTTGTCAGCAATATAATGCCGCCTAATTTGACATCCGCTCAAAAGAAGAAGTTTCTGCATGAGGTGAAGTGGTATATGTGGGATGAACCATATTTGTTTAGACAGGGAGCTGACCAGATCATCAGGAGATGTATCCCGTTCTGTGAGACGGAGGGGATATTACGAGACTGCCATTCCACGGTTTATGGTGGACACTATGGAGGTGAGAAGACGGCAGCTCGTATTCTGCAAGCAGGTTTTTTCTGGCCTACTTTGTTCAAGGATGCTCATCAGTTTGTTTTAAGGTGTGATCGTTGCCAAAAAGTGGGAAATTTGTCAAGGAAGGATGAGATGCCATTAAATGTGATGCTTGAAGTTGAGGTCTTTGATGTGTGGGGAATCGATTTCATGGGGCCTTTTATCTCGTCTTGCAATAATCAGTACATCTTGCTGGCAGTCGATTATGTCTCAAAATGGGTCGAAGTTAAAGCTTTACCGACAAATGATGCAAAGGCAGTGCTAAATTTTCTTCATAAGCAAATTTTCACAAGGTTTGGGACGCCTCGGGTAATTATAAGTGATGAAGGATCGCATTTTTGCAACCGTAAGTTCACTTCTATGATGCAGCGTTATAACGTGAATCATCGAGTAGCTACTGCCTATCATCCGCAAACAAATGGTCAAGCGGAAGTGTCTAACAGAGAGATAAAATGCATTCTAGAGAAGGTTGTTTGTCCGTCAAGGAAGGATTGGTCTTTAAAGCTCGATAAAGCTGTTTGGGCTTACAGAACAGCATTCAAAACTCCACTTGGGATGTCACCGTTTCAGTTGGTGTACGGTAAGGGATGTCATCTACCGGCGGAGCTTGAGCATAAGGCCTACTGGGCATTGAAGAAATTGAACCTGGATTTAGATGCAGCTGGTAAGAAAAGAATGCTTCAGCTTAATGAACTTGATGAATTTCGACTTCAAGCGTACGAGAATAACAAAATGTATAAGGAAAAGGTGAAGAGGTGGCACGATAGGAAGATACATCCTAAGTTATTTGTGCCAGGGCAACAAGTTCTGTTATTCAACTCTCGGCTCCGACTTTTTCCTGGGAAGTTGAAATCAAGGTGGTCTGGACCTTTTATTGTCAAAACTGTGTTTCCACATGGAGCGGTGGAAATTTTTGAGAAGGATTCGGACCAAGCATTCAAGGTTAACGGTCAGCAGTTAAAGCACTACTATGGGGACATGGCAAACCGAGAGGTGGTTAGTTCCATTTTGTTGACTACTTGAGAAAGGTACGGAACGTCAAGCTAATGACGAAAAAGAAGCGCTGCGTGGGAGGCAACCCATGAATTGTTGTTACAGGAACCCTTAGAAGTTAATAACCTATCCAAAAACATAAAAAAATAAGAAAAAAGGGGCTGAAAAATTTTTTTTCCAGAGACCCTCTGCGCGCCCGCGCAGCTATGCTGAGCGGCCGCGCAGCTTGCTGCGCGCCCGCGCAGAAATGCTGAGCGGCCGCGCAGGGGTCGAGTTCCAGAAATTTTTTTGCAGTTCTGAAAAAAAAAAAAAACAAAACACAAAAACCCAGCACAGCCCATAAACCCACGAATTCTTTTCCCATTACCCCATGATTTTATCCCTCAACCCCACTCCTAATCTAATTTAACCTACTCCACACCCTATATATACATACACCTATCCCACATATCTCCCACACACTTCCTACACTTAAACCCTCTCATAAACATTAAAAATCAGTTCTTACACACTTTTATTCACAAATCAATGGCACCCAAGAGAGCACGCACTATTGACAGCAGCAGCACAGTTCCTACTGCTGATTCATCAAGGGGTATTGCTGCAAGGCCTCGGTTAACTGACAGAGCTGCGGAGGAGGAGTACACTAGGCTGTTGGGGAAGCCGATTCTGAAGGAGAGGGGGTTTTTACCATCAGGAAGGGATGGTGAGTTGTTACCCATGATTGCAGAGAAGGGGTGGATAGCTTTTTGTGAGTCACCCGAAGCAGTACCGATGAGTGTGGTTCGCGAGTTCTACGCGAACGCGAAGGCTGAAAAGAATGGGTTTTCTGTAGTTCGTGGGCTTACGGTTGATTATCATCCTGCGGCGATTCGCCGTGTGATTGGACAGCGATAGAGGAAGCCCGAGGAGGAGAACTGGAATAAAAAGACTGTTGAGGATTTTGACTTGGATTTGATTTGTGCAACTCTCTGTCGACCGGGCACAGTTTGGAACCGCAGTCCAACCAATAATGAGTATCGTCACTTTCCGGCAATCGCCATGAACAGGTATGCCCGTGCATGGAATGCATTTATATGTGCTAATATTTTGCCTTCTTCACATGCACACGAGGTCACAGTTGAGAGAGCACAGTTGTTGTGGGGAATTCTGAATGAGGAATACTATGTGGACCTTGGTGAGTTTATCTACCAAGGAATTCTGAAGTTTTTGAGGGGAGCAAAGCATATGAACATCCCTTATGCATCCACGGTTACGAAGCTATGCCGAGCAGTAGGATTGAACTGGCCGGCTCATGAGCAGTTGCAGTTGCCAGCAGCTCCGATAAATTCTGGCACTCTGAATGGGATGCAGGAGTGGACCGGTGGTGAGCCTGAAGAGCATGGGCTGGGTTATCGTCTTCCAGGAGGGCGTCCAGCACGAGGTGCTACTATGGCTAGGCCAGGGCGTGGTGAGGCTGGTTCTTCGAGAGCTCAGGAGGGTGCTGGGATGGGTGATGCCCAGTATAGGAGGCTTTCACGGTGGATGGATGCCATGTATGAGACGCAGAGCAGGTTTGCTCAGGAGCTCACCCTTGCGTTAGGGACTGCTTTTCGAGGCCTTGGAGCTGATATCCAGTGGCCAGTTTTTGGTGAGGACTTTGCGTACCCGCCGCCTGATACTCCACCCACTGAGGGTGATGATGATGATGACTCCGAGTAGGTATACCCTGTGTTCCTTTCTACTACCTTCACTGGGGACAGTGAAGATTTTAAGTTTGGGGGTGGTAGTTAAGGAATATTTTGTGTGTGTCATATAGCTGCATATTCATGATAGTTAGTTCATATAGTTGCATAATTTTTGCCATATAGTTTTTTTTATAGCTTTATTTGTTTGTCATATCATATAGCTCATGCATATACCATGATCCCTTTTGCAATGATTTATCGACTGAATTGTGATATTGATGCGAGTGTAGTGATAGCATTAAAGTGATATTAAGTTGTGTAGGTTGATATGCATGCTAGAAGCACTTGTATTTTCACTAAGTCTTAGAGAATGCTTAAGGGCTAGATTGTTGTTATGATCTGATTATTTTCGAGGATAATCTATTTATTATGCTTAGAATTTGATAATAGGTTCTTAGTGGTAAAGGCATGAAAAAGAAAAAAAAAATTTGGAGTAAAAATGGAATTTGTTGCTAAGTTGTGGCTAGGCGTCAATTGGCTAGTAGCCGGCTCGCATGTTATGCGAGTAGTCTAGGGTTGAGCAAGATGGAGCGAAACGCACTTGCTCAGAGAAGAAAAAAAAAAATTTGCATAATTGATCAAGAGTGGGCTCTTTGGTATTCGAGTTATTAAGTTCTTAGGGGACTTTGTGCCTAGTGACCTAAGGCTTTTAGAGTCTGGGATCCGCTAACCTAACGCTCGTTACATGGATACCATTGTATAAGTCTTTTGTGGACCTCACTCATTGCACGGTCAAATAAGCATTTGAGTTGTAAATAAAAAGCACAATTCCATAGTAAGCTCCAGAGTTCTTGTAGTGTTATATATCACTTTGTGCCTAGAATTTTTATTCTTTGTATAATCGTAGGATTGCTTTGAGGATAGTCTAGTCATAGTAATTGGTCTAGTTCCGAAGCATATCTGTTAAGCATTTGCACACACCACGTTTCTGGCTGTATGTCTGTTTGCATGAGTTTATTGATCTTTAGTGTCTAACTGCATTCGTTGAGACGTGACAATTTGGTTGGTTAATTGTAGTAAGGGGGATCGTTGCATTTTCATATAGATTGCATTCATGCACATTTTTATTTGTTTTGAGTCTGTGACGCTTGAGGACAAGCATCGATTTAAGTTTGGGGGTGTGATAAGTGGCATTTTATACCACTTAGAACGTCTTAAAATGGCTTAAATTGGTGTCTTGAAATCAAGTATTTTGTGTATTTGATGCGTTTTTCTAGTGTTTATGCATTTCAGGGTATTAGTTGCATTTCGGAGGAGGAATCATCAAGAATAAGCCTTGGCATGTGTTCACCATTGCGAGAGGAAAAGAACGGGCAGATTACGGCGAAGAAACGGAGCAAACCTGGAATTTTTCCAGTAGGGTCCCGCGCGCCCGCGCAGCAATGCTGAGCGGCCGCGCAGCAGCCTTGCGCGCCCGCGCAGAAATGCTGAGCGGCCGCGCAGGGTCGGGGAAAAAGATGGATTATTTTAGACTTCTACTTCTGTTTGGCTTCCAACTTCTATGTAATCTGAGTTTTATGGGACTATTATATAAGTAGATTTGAGACGTTTTCATAGAGAATAAGAAGGAGATTGTGTTTTAGATTGTGCTTTGCACAAGAAGCGAAGGAGATAAGGAAGAAGACCGATTTAGCACACTGCAGCGAAGAGGAAGCATGTATTCTTGTGATTCTTGTTTCGTTGTAACGTTGGATGCTAGTTTTCTTGCTTTGACTTATTTACTCTTGTGATGTACTCTGTTTTAATATAATTAATTAGTTATTATTTTCTTGTGTTGTTTATCATGATTTCATATGAACCCATGATGGCGATAAGTTCTATTATGGGCTAATCGTGATCATGGGGTTGCAACGGATTTATTATGGAATTCTTTAGTTAATTGTTTAATACTGTAGTGTGTGATGGTTGCATGATATCTAGTATTGGTTGTGCGTATTCATCTTATGTGCGTCACGAACATATAAGATAGGGTGTTAATCTCTTGTGAAGCGACGGTGGATCTTGAGATTTAGAACTTGCCATGCTAGCATAGGTTCATGTAAGTTGTGCATGATTAGGGGGTAATTCTAACAGTTTTATTTGCCCTATGTAATCAAAAGGGATAACTTGTGCTTAATCGTTGTGTTGTCAATTTCTATAGACATATAGGAACTCAACATAATTGATGACTATTCAACTTCTATCTTAATTGTGGATGCTTGGTAGAATGGTATTAGTACAATGAAAGTTGGCTTTTATCAGTTTCGTGTTATTCGATTAATGTCATCATTGTCACATGCTAAAGGTATTAACAATGGCTATAGAAGGAAGTAATAATGAAGTTGTGATCTCATGAGTGTTTTATTATTGATAAACTGAAGTGTTAGTTAAGTGGTTAGTTAAGTAGTTAATTATAGTTAATATTTAATCAACAATTTTAAGTGTTATTATCTTAACATTGAGAAGTAATCATACATTGGTGAGTGAGTTTAATTAGACAATAACTTAGTCTGAGTCTCTGAGGGAACGAACTAGAAAGTATTCTATATTACTTGCGAACGCGTATACTTGCGTGAATATTAGTGCATGTTTTCGCCCTAACATCCACCTCAACTGTTTGTGCTCATTTTATGCATCTTTGAAATTCCTTTTTACAGTGGCTTCTCAGTGTAAGTGAGTCACAACTGCTTATCAAAATTTATGCTATTATCAGAGTATTTCTCTAGTAATCATAGAATGTGAAAAGTCACCAAGAAAAAATTATTTGCTTTTCTAATGCATATTACTTAATACCAACAATGCACTTAGGTCTTCCCTTCCACAAATTTACTCTAAATCTCAAAGGAGGACCTGACTTTTATTTTATTTTCTTTTCTTTTGATAAGTGAGGCTTATCAGCATTTAGTTCATCCTTAAGATTTACTGACATCAGAATTTGACAGATAAGAAGCAAGAATCTAGTTTGGACTTAGTAATAAGATACACAAAGTAAATTTGACTAAGCTCAAAATCAGAATTTGCTTGTGTTAATGAATTTCCACATAAACAACTAATTCAGACATGGGATTTCTAGTATGTTAAAGACTACTAGGTCAGCATCTAGCACAGTATCCTCATTGGATTGAATAGTTACAGAACATTCAAATCACTATCAGAGTATAAAGATCCACATCAGATAACAATCAGCATTTAATGTATTTCAATTTAAGTACAGATTACATGAAGATAAGACAATCTGTAAATACTGATCATAAAGTCTGATGCATGAGAACAAAAACTAAGCAGATTTAGAGAAAGATCCTGAAACCATTTCAAGTTCATTTACCAGTCTTGTAAAAGTAGCTTCACATAGTGGTTTTGTGAAGATATCTGCTAGTTGTTGATCTGTTGGAACAAAATGCAATTCCATTGTACCTTCCATCACATGTTCCCTTATGAAATGGTACCTTATGTTGATGTGCTTTGTCATTGAGTGTTGAATTGGATTACTTGTCATAGCAATAGCACTTTGATTATCACAGTAAATAGGTACTTAGAAAATTCTAACCCATAATCCAGTAACTGATTCTTCATCCAAAGAATCTGTGCACAACAGCTTCCTGCAGTAATATATTCTGCTTCTGCAGTTGATGTGGAAATTGATTTATGTTTCTTGCTAAAACAAGAAACTAATCTGCCTCCAAGAAATTGGCAGCTTTCACTAGTGCTTTTCCTGTCTATTTTGCACCCTGCAAAATCTGCATCTGATTAACCCATTAGCTTAAAATCTGATTCTCTAGGATACCACAATCCTAGATCAGTTGTACCCTTGAGGTACTTGAAAATTCTTTTCACAGCTATTAGATGAGGTTCTCTTGGATCAGCCTGAAATCTTGCACAAAGACAGGTAGCATACATGATATCAGGTCTACATGCAGTTAAATAGAGTAAAGAGCCAATCATACCTCTGTAGTTAGTAATATCTACTGATGAACTAGTATCTTTATCTAACTTGGTTGAAGTGGCCATGGGAGTGGATGCCGTTGAACAGTCTTGCATTCCAAATTTCTTGAGTAAATTTCTGGTGTACTTGGATTGACAAATAAAAGTACCTTCTTCATTTTGCTTGACTTGAAGTCCCAAAAAATAACTAAGTTCTCCCATCATACTCATTTGATATCTTGACTGCATTAGCTTTGCAAACCTTTCACAGAGTTTGGCATTTGTAGAACCAAATATGATATCATCAACATATATCTGTACAAAAAGTAAGTCCTTTCCATGGTTGAGGTAGAATAGCGTTTTATCAATTGTTCCTCTATGAAATCCACTTTCCAGAAGGAATTGAGCTAAAGTCTCATACCATGCTCTTGGAGCTTGCTTAAGGCCATAAAGTGCTTTGTCAAGCCTGTAGACATGATTTGGAAATATTGAATCTACAAAGCGTGGAGGTTGTTCAATATACACCTCTTCTTCCAATTCTTCATTTAGAAAAGCACTTTTCACATCAATTTGAAAGACTTTAAACTTTTTGTGAGAAGCATAAGCCAAAAAGATTCTTATGGCTTCCAATCTAGTAACTGGTGCAAATGTTTCATCATAATCAATGCCCTCCTGTTGAGAGTAGCCTTTAGCAACCAGCCTTGCTTTGTTCCTTGTAATTATGCCATCACTGTCAGTTTTGTTTCTGAACACCCATTTTGTGCGAACAACTGATCTGTTCTTTGGTCTTGGCACTAGGGTCCAGACTTTATTCCTTTCAAATTCATTTAACTCTTCCTGCATTGCTTGCACCCAATCAGCATCTTGAAGAGCTTCTTCCCCTTTTTTTGGTTCATTCTGAGATAGAAAAGAATGATAGAGACATTCATTTGATGTTGCAGTTCTAGTTCTGAAACCTGCTTCAGGATATCCAATAATTAAGTCAGGTGTATGTGATTTGGTCCACTTCCTTGCAGATGGAAGTTGATTTCTAGAACTGGATCCTCCCCCATGATCCATGCTATCTCCATCAGCATTTTCTGATGCTCCCCTGTAGTTATGTTCTCTGAGACTTCAGAATTTGAGTTGGATCGTTCAGGACTTGAAGTATCAGAGTTTCCAGAATTATCAGAATTTGGCTCATCAGAACTTGATGAATCAGAACTTGAAGAGCCAATTACAGGTTCTGATGCTTCTTGAGAGTCTTGAGTTGTGGTAGGACCTTCAGCTTGCTCCCCCTGGACAGGTGCGTTTTCCTTTGGAGTTGTTACCACAGTATCAATGACATCAGAACTTAACCCGTCAGAACTTACAGGATCAGAATTTAAGTCATCGGAATTTCCAGAATCATAATTTAAATCATCATTTTCAAATCTCAGCTGATCATGATCACTGAAATCTTCAAGTCCAGTAATCTTCTTATCATCAAAAGATACATTGATAGATTCCAGGACAACCCTTGTTCTTAAATTGTAGACTCTGAAGGCTTTTGTGGAAAGTGGATATCCAACAAAAATTCCTTCACCGGCTTTTAGATCGAATTTTGATAGTTGTTCAGGATTAGTCTTAAGAAAAAAACACTTACATCCAAATACATGAAAGTATTTCAGATTTGGCTTCTTTTTCTTCACCATCTCATATGGTGTTTTCCCATGCTTATTTATGAGTGTAGCATTCTGTGTAAAATAAGCAGTCTACACGGCTTCAGCCCAAAAGTAGGTTGGTAGCTTTGCTTCATCAACCATAGTTCGTGCAGCTTCAATGAGAATTCTGTTCTTTCTTTCTACAACTCCATTTTGTTGTGGAGTTCTAGGTGCAGAAAATTCTTGTTTGATTCCATGCTCTTTGCAGAACTCTTCCATGATTGAATTCTTGAACTCAGTGCCATTATCACTTCTTATAATTTTAACAGAATCTTTGACCAACTTATCTAGCTGTCTGACATGATCAGTTAGAGGAGATGCAATTTCATTCTCCTTGTGCAAGAAATACACCCAAGTGTACCTTGTGAACTCATCCACTATAACCATAGCATATTTCTTCTTTGCAATAGACATGACATTGACTGGACCAAATAGATCAACATGCAGTAGGTGATAAGGCTCAAGAATTGAGGATTCAGTTCTTCTCTTGAAAGAAGATTTTCTTTATTTTTCCTTTTGACATGAATCACAAAGGCCATCCGGAGCAAATACTGATTTTGGCAGTCCTCTCACAAGATCTTTCTTTACAAGCTCATTTATGTTATTGAAATTTAAATGAGAGAGTCTTTTATGTAAATTCCATCTTTCTTCAATTGATGCTCTCCTCAACAGACAGATTGCAGAACCATCAGTACTTGTTGAAAGTCTAGCTTCATAATTGTTACCATGCCTGTAACCTTTCAGAACCACTTTTCCTGTAGAATTGCTTACAACTTCACAGTATTCTTCAAAGAAATCCACATGATAACCTCTGTCACAGATTTGACTCACACTTAGTAGATTGTGTTTAAGTCCTGAGACAAGAGCTACTGATTCAATGATGACATTCCCAAGATTGATATTTCCATATCCCAGAGTTTTTCCCATGTTGACATCTCCATAAGAAACTCCTGGGTCAGCTTTCTCCATAAATTCTGATAGCAGGGCTTTATTTCCAGTCATATGTCCTGAACATCCACTGTCCAGCACTAGGATATTTTTCCTATTGCCCTGCAATCACAAAGACTACTAATGGTTAGTTTTAAGGACCCAGACTTGCTTGGATCCTTTGGCCTTTTTAAGTTTGTTAGCATTTGCAGCGGATTCAGTTTCAGAGTTTATGCTAACATGCTGTTTATCAGAACTTATATCAGACTTTGCATCAGACTTTACACTAGAAGGAATTAAAGTAACTTTCTTCAAAGAAGGTTTTATTTGATAATAATCATAGTACAAACTATGATATTCCTTACAAGTATAAATGGAATGCCATAAACTACCATAATGAAAACAAGGATTTTGTGGCTTAAACCTCACAGACTGACTCTTAACTCCTGATCTAGGAGGTAAAGAGTTTATATTCTTATTCTTCCTGCAAAAAGAAGCAAGATGGTTAGAGTTTCCACAGTTATAACATTTTTTTTCTAGGAGCATTAGGAACAGGCATATAATTATTGCTTTTGTTCACACCTTCCTTTCCATTCCTATTTTTCCTAGCTTCCTTTACCTTGTTGACATTCCTAATTTTTTCAGCTTATGCTTAAGCTGCTTCTTTGTCATTAAGCCTATGTTGACTTCAGCTGGTTTATCATGTTTTAATTTGTCAGAAGTTCACTTATCCTTAACTTCTGTTACAGACTCTTTCATCTTTTCAGAATCAGACTTTACAGTTTTAGCTACAAACTTAATAGGATTTACCTTTAGCTTAGCAGTCTGTTTAACAGCAATTGGCTCAATTTGTTCCGTTCCTTTTTCACTTTTATCATCTCCATAACCTAAACCCTCTTTCCAGTTTCCACTACTTAACAAATTCTGAGTTATTCTGCCAGAGTTAGTCCAAGTCCTGATAATCTCTCTTTCCTTTTCTAACTCAGTTTTAGAGATTTATTCAATTTTAGCAATTCATCTCTAACATAAAAAGCATCATCT
The DNA here is from genome assembly GCF_009905375.1 of Apium graveolens. Classification (NCBI taxonomy): domain Eukaryota; kingdom Viridiplantae; phylum Streptophyta; class Magnoliopsida; order Apiales; family Apiaceae; genus Apium; species Apium graveolens. The sequence goes on along the minus strand of NC_133657.1, from coordinate 99,891,738 downwards.
CTTTCTTTCTGAGTTTGATGGAACATAACTAACTCTTTTTCTAAATAATCATTCCTTTTCTTAAAAGTAAGATTTTCAGAAGTTAATCTTTCACATGTTAAAGTTTGATCTCTATAACTAATAAACATGGTTTTAAGATATAATCTCAACTCAGTAATATCATCAGTATAAAAGGCATAAGTTGTTTGAGGTACCTTCAATTCAGCAGTTTCAGGACTGCCATCACAATTTGCCATCAGGGCATAGTTCACCTCGTGTTTAGAATCTGAAGTGTCTGTCCAGCTTTTCTTCTTTGTGACCAGTGCCTTGCCTTTGTCACTTTTTCCTATCTTGCAGCCAGGAGATATGTGGCCTCTTTCACCACAGTTGTAGCATTTGACATTTGAGTTGTCTCCTCTGTCATACTTTCCTCCCTTGCCTTCAGACTTTTTGAACCCTTTCTTATCAAAACTTCCACTTTTCCTGGAAAACTTCTTGCCTTTTCTGAATTTCCTGTAGGCTATCTTTGTGATACCCTTCACCATAAGAGCACACAATTTCATCATCTCTTCATCAGCATCCATTTCAGGTAAACTTTCAGTTTCTAAATCATCATCATCAGAATATAATGACTCTGAATCAGACTTTATGATGAGAGCCTTTCCTTTGCCCCTTTTTGAGGCAACCATATTAGGAGATTCCTCCTCAGCCTTAAGAGCAACTGTCCTTGACTTTCTTCCATACCTCTTGCTCCTTTGATCCATCTCAAGTTCATAAGTCTTGAGCATACCATAAATTTCATCAAGGGTAGTTTCAGTAAGGTCATAGTTGTCTCTTATGGTAGTAGACTTTTAATCCCAATTTTTAGGAAGAGCTAAAAGGAATTTTAGATTTGAATCTTCAAGATCATATTCTTTGTCCACCAGTGACAGATCATTCAAGAGTTTGACAAACCTGTCATATAACTCAGTTAAATACTCATCAGCTTTTGAGTCAAAGTGCTCATACTCTTGAGTGAGTATAGTCCTCATGTTCTTCTTGATTGCATCAATTCCCTGGCATCTTATCTCCAAAGCATCCCATATCTCCTTTGCAGTTTTGCAATTAATTACCCTGTTTGACATGACATTATCATTGGCACTATGCAGCAAATGCCTTACCCTTGCATCCTTGGCAATAGATGAGATGTCTTCAGCTGTGTACTCACCTTTCTCCTTTGGTATGGTCATTGCTGGTTGATCAGCAACTACAACTGAGAGCTTGGTAGTCTTATGTGGTCCTTCCTTAATCCTGTCAAGGTATTCTGGATCTGTAGCTTTCAGAAATATAGCCATCTTCACTTTCCATATGGGATACTCGGAAGGTCTCAGTATGGGAACTCTAATAGTCTCATATTGACTGTGGGTTTGAGTCTTTTGAGTTTCTTCAATTTTGGTGGGCTTGGTTGGAGTTTGTGCTTCTTCAGACATGATTGTTTGGATCTTTACTGTATGTGTGTTAACAAATAAGCTCTGATACCACTTGTTAGGTCACACAACACTGTAAAAGGGGGTTGCATACAGTGTTACTACAATCAAATCGTTCTTGAACACAAGTAACAGTAAACAGATATATTCAATATAATAAACTCTGTTACAATGGAACTGTCCTCTCTCAGGGATGAACAAATATCACTAAGAGCTGCTAGGTAACAATGTATAATATTCTTGATAATGATAACACATCTAGTGTAAACCCAAAGTCTGTGTTTATATAGTACATAGTTACAAGATAACTTCTAAATGATATGGAATATAATTTTGTCTCCTAAAATATATCAATCAGATATCTTCTACAAGTCTTCCAGTCTTCTAACTCTTTCCATGCATATCTTCTTTTGTTTAAGTTTCGACCTTCTACTATAAATCATCTTCCTTCCTTAACTGTAAGTCCTCCTGCACTTAAGTTCTGATATGACCTTAAGTTCTGATATGAAGTTCTGACTTCCAGTAAGTCCTGATTTCAGTAAGTCCTGATTTTTCCTGTTGTTAAGTTCTGAAAAACTAAACACAAATCATATTAGACATGACATCTCAAATATATCCAACATATTTACAGAAGAACTGTTCTTAAAATTGAAAAAGAACCCAGAATTACATTCAACCCCCCTTCTGTAATTCTTGTTTAGATTGTTTGGGAATATCAATAATCGATAGAACATAAATATTAATAATCTAAATATTTTAAACTAAAATATTATAGTGTTGTCTCTAAGGCACAAACACTGACAGAAAATGGTGGAGGCCGGAAAAGAGGTAACGATCGAAGAGATTATGATCGATGAGGTAAAGATCGAGATCGTAACCCACAGCCCCAAGGGCCAGTAATTAACATGATCTTAGGAGGGCCAATAGCCGCTAGGAAAATAAAGAATTTTCTAAAGGCCTATGCAAGAGAGGTGATGAGTATAGCGGAGACACACCCAAACGTGATAAGATTAAGATGACACTTGAATTTGGAGACCCTGACCTTGAGGGTTTGAAATTTCCTCCAGGATGATCCTCTGGATATCACACCGATAATTGGAAATTGTCCTGTCAAAAGAGTCCTAGTCGATAATAGAGCCTTCATGGACATTCTGTTCCACGAGATGTTTACGAGGATGAGGTACAATTATTCCCAACTTCCCTCTTCGGATGCACCTATCTACGGGTTCAAAGGGGTGGAGTGCCAAGTCGAATGAGCGATAAAATTTCCCATGACTATTGGAGAAGAGCCAAGAGAGGCCACGCAATTGTTAAACTTTCAGGTTATGAAGGCAGCCTCTACATACAACTCTATCCTTGGAAGAATAGGAATTCACACGTTCAAGGACATGCCCTCAGCCTACCACATGGTGCTCAAATTACCAACCGGAAACGGTGTTAGAGAAGAAGAGAAGATCAGAAAATGTCTCGCAGTTTCTAAGTTGTAGCATTTAGGTCCGATGGAACCGGGGCAGGTCATACCCGTAGAAGACATAGATGTCCGCGAGAATGAAGATCATCGAGGGAAGCCAACTAAGGACTTGGTCCCGATTCCCTTAGACCCCTTAAACCCGGATAAGATCACATATATTGGAGCATTTTTAGACAAGCCCCTGAAGGGCCAACTGACAACGTTCTTGCAAGAGAACACTAATGTATTTTCTTGCACAGTAGTTGATATACCTGGGATTGACCCCAACCTTATAAATCATAAGTTAAACATCGATTCAACTCAAAAGGCTATCAAAAAAAGAAGAGAACAAGTGCCCTTGATAGGATGAAAGCCATTAAAAAAGAGGTCGAGAAGCTCTTAAAAGCCGAATTTATTAAGGAAGTGCAATTCCTTGAGTGGTTGGCTAATCCGTGATGATCAAGAAAGCCAATGGGAAGTGGAGGATGTGCATCGACTTCACTTATAACGATGCATGTCCTAAAGACTGCTACTCCCTACTAAGGATTGACATCTTAATCGATGCTACTGTTGGGCATGAGATGATAAACTTCATGCATGGTGTTGTGCAAGACATGCCTTAATATAACAAGACTAAGTCATATTAACAATCCTAAGATTTAGTTGAATTGTATTTTTTATGTAACTTGTAATGGTATTTCTTGAGTTTGTAAAATATTGAAGAAGACTAGAATGGAGTATTTTTCGGTAAACAACCAACAAGCAAGGAATAAATCTTTGGAAAAAGATCAAGCCTGATCATACCTAAGAATGAAGAAAAATAACTTGGTGAAGAATAATGTTGTAGATCGAAAAATGTTCTAAGTCAAATATCAAGAAGTAACAGATCAAAAAAATTGAGAAATATATCGAGAAGTCAATATTACTTGTAGAGAAGTCAATCTACTTGTAGAGAAGTCAATTTGGCCTATCGAGAAATGGAGATGTCAATAAGTCATTTTGGCATGTAGAGAAGTGGAGATGTCGACAAGTAAGTCTGGCATGTAGAGAAGTGGATATGTCGACAAGTCAATTTGGCCTATCGAGAAGTGGAGATGTCGACAAGTCAGTTTGTCATGTAGAAAAGTGGAGATGTAAACAAGGCAGTTTGGCATGTAGAGAAGTGGAGATGTCGACAAGTCAGTTTGGCATGTAGAGAAGTGGAGATATCGACAAGTCATTTACATATGTAGAGAAGCGGAAATATCGATAAGTCAAATACATGTAGAGATGTTGATATCTCGGCAAGCTATTCTATATCGTGATACATACAACTCTATACACTTTGAAGATCTCGATAACAACTTCAATTACAGAATGCATCTATCCTGAAGATTCAAAATTATCTGTCAACAAACTGTTTTATCATTACAAAGAAAATTTTATAAATGCAGTTTGAAGAGTGCAAGATCAAGGGCCAAGATGAACTAGACAAAGGAGTATAGCAGACTTGGAAGATTATATGCAAATTTGTAGCACTTCAAGTATAAATAGACAAAAATGACTTTAGAAAATATGTTAGTCTATTTTAGTGCAATTTCTATAAACTGTGCATGTTGATTTATAAAACAAGTCACAGGTCCTTAGTTCTAAAAATAACACATTAGTCTAGATTTTCTTGTCTTCTCTCAAGAAAGCATCTAAGTTCTTTGATATTCAAGAACTTGGATTTGTTGCACAACCTATTTGATTTTGAATAAAAATCAAATGAGTTTTGATATACTTCTATGTCTTTTGTAGTTAGTTAATTATCACTACAATATATCTTAACTATTAAGTTCAGGTTAGCCAAACACATAACTTGATTTCTTGAAAGCGTATCAAAAATTTTGAACTAAGAAAAATCAAGAAACACATATTCACCCTCCCCCCTCCGTGTGCATTTCAAACCTAACAAATGGCTTCAGTGGTAACAATCAGATCAAAATACATAAAGACGACACTGGCAAGGTATCTTTCATAACTGATTTTGGTGTCATTTGCTATCTTGTTATGGCTTTTGGACTTACGAATGCAGGACCCACTGATCAAAGATTGATGAATAAGATATTCATCCATCTAATCAGAAAGACCATGGAGGTCTATGTTGGTGACATGTTAATCAAAAGGCTAGCCAGGGTCGACCATATTACTCAACTCAGAGAGGCATTCGAAGTGCTGAAACACCACAAGATGATCTTAAACCTTGCCAAAGCTATCCTAGATGTAATATCTCGGATTCTTAAGGAATAATTTTTATTATTATTTGAATATTTTGTGTGCACTTTCTGATTTGGAAGGAATAAAATTATGAATATTTTATTTCTGCTTAATGAATTTGGGTCATTAAATGACTCAACATGCTAATTGTTAAACTGTGTGATCCTTTTCGTTATTGCGAAAATATTTGATTACTTTTGCCACTTTCAAATTTTTTTTATTTAAAAGCTGATCGTTTAATCGTTAAAGAAAAATTGATTTTTTTTGTTATTTTGGGGATCGAGTGGATAATTTACTCGCCTCAATATTTTATCCGTGTTCAACCGGGTATCGGGTGAGTTGTAAAAATATTTAAAGATAATATATAACAGCTATTTTGTTACGTGTTAAATGAATTATTTTTTTTTTATTTTTTATTTAAAATGTTGCGAGCCATGATTTACATGCGGTGGATATTACATGTGGTCCTGTAAGGACCAACGTATTTTTTGAATACCCGTTACGTGTTAAAATGCATTTATATGAAATTATACGTTATTTGGAGGCGTGTCAAAGTATGTTTGTTATGTGGTACATGTTTTGCATCGATCTACGTGCATTTGCATAGGTTATATGTGTTTTTGGAGTTTACTGTTAATTTAAAAAATGTTTTGGTTTCCATAATAACCGGACCCGGTCTAGTTATCGAACCCAGATCAGATCAGGACGTCAAAGCCCACAAAATTTGTATTTTAATCTTTATAAAATTCAAGATCTTTTGAATATTCAATATTTTCGTATTTTTAGAATATTCGTAATTTTTGGGGAATTTTGGTGTGTATTTTGTATTTTTTTAAAAATATTATTTTTTAAAATTATTCCTCGTAAATTTTTTATTTTTGGGCTAGTTATTGTAATTGCCATATCGAAACATTGATTAGTGAGTCATGGGGTGTTATTTTTTTATAATTATAAATAGCCAAAATAGTGATTTTAATTTTTATAAAAATCATAATACTTTCAAATAATCAGATAATATTTTGGAGAGTAAATCCGTTGTTCAACTTCATCAAGTGATTCCTGACGAGTAACCTAGCTGTTTTAGACGCTCTGATAACGGATTTAAAGCTCTCATCGAGCTCTTCCTTTTGATACCAAGAACACAATATAAGGTCGATTATTGCGGAATCAACGATCCACGATTCGTTTCCGATTGTTGTTGCTTGGTCTGTATGGTTGGGCTCGAGAGGAATCTATTGGGATGAAAAAAACGGCTCGAACCGTTTCGATTTAGGCCAAATCGAAGGCTCGCCGGAAAATGGCGAAGCTTGCTGGTTTCTGGGTTCAAACCCAGATTTCGGTCGAGGTCCGGCCGAAGTCTTGTCACCCCCTTCCTCCTATTTGTTTTGATCCATCAAGACCCAATCCCTTTCTCTGTTAGTTGTTTATGGATTTTATTTTATTAAAATAAATCAAAATTCATTTCTTTATTCCAAAATTCGGTTTAAGTTCAAAATTAATTTGGTCAGGTATTTTGAATAATTAACTAAATTATTTTATTTTCAGTAATTTATTTTCTTTATTATTTTCAGAAATCCAGATTTGATTTAGATATTTAAAATTTATTTTAGTTAATTTATTTATTTATTTAATTAATTTATTCATTCATTTAATCGATTAATTTTATTTATAAATAGTTAAATAAAAATTTAATTATTTATAATCAAACCAAATTACGTTTTAATTTTTTTTGAGCTTTTAAAAATATATAAAGCTATTGAATAATCAATTAATATTAATTAGCCTAAATTAAGAATAATTAGTGACTTGTACGATATAATTATCCCCGATTAGGGCCGTTCAATCTAGTTATGCTCGTAATTAGCCTAGATTAAGGCTAATTAGTGACTTACGCATACTAATTAGCCCCTTATATAGTCGTTTAACCCAGATTATGATCGTTTAGCCTCGATTAAGGCCAATTAGCGTACTTTAGCTTAAAATTAGGTTGTATTAAGCCTAATTAGCAGTTTTAACATGAAAATTAGCCCCGTTTAGGGCCGATTAACCTTGATTAAGGAATATTAGTAGCTTTTACCCTATAATTCACTTTTGACAAGGTTAAAAGTTGATCAACACTCATTCGATATCCCCGATGAGGGCGGTTCAGTGTAGGGGTGAGCAGAAAACCGCAAAAACCGTCCGCACCGCACCAATCTACACCACAAAACATGGTTTTTAATTTTCGTGGTGCGGTTGCGGTTTGAATTTTTAATAAACCGCGCGGTGCGGTGCGGGTTGTGGTTTTAAATTTCTGAAATGCGGTTCAAACTGCACCGCACCGCAATATTTAATATTTATATATATATAATACTTATATTTCATGATTCCATTTATTAAGTCTGATTTTATTTAACATACGAGGAGTGCTTGCTTAGTGATCATCTTAATTCTGCAAGACCAATTGTTGCATGGTGATCATCCTATTTATGTTTCTTCACAAATAATGATACACATGGTACAAAGCCACCTATTTAATAGTGAACTCATTTAATTGCTGAGCCAAACTTCTACGTTAAACTTTATAGTGTGGAATTTCTAATTTGTATTATTGAAGAATATTGGCGACTTTGTTATATTATTCGGAAATTTAATTAAATTTAAGTTTTGTATTTATTTAAAATTTTCGAACTTGTAATGTATAAACCGCAGTGAACCGCACCACACTGCACCACATTTTTGTGGTATGGTTTATGCGGTTTTTGAGGGTACGCGGTGCGGTTGCGGTTTGGAAATTTGATCAAACCGCATGTGCGGTTTGGTTTGCGGTTTGAGGAAAAAACCGCACCGCCCGCACCGCGCTCACCCCTAGTTCAGTATCAAACAATATTTAAATATCCTGTGCAAAGGCCCGAAGTGTGTATAATCACACAAAATATATATATAAATCATTGTAAATGTGTAGGTTGCTCCACAATTTTATTAAAAAATGACGATACCCATGAAAAGCCGATACCAATGAAGCGCTGATATTCATAAAGGGCTAAAAGTATCCCGAGTAACGAATAAGCCATTATAATTTCTACGAAAATTCGAGTAGTTTTCCCGGAAATTGGGAGGAAAATGATATGAGTTGAAATATATTCTAAAGACATAATAAATTTCGCATTAATTAAACTTGAATTTCATGTTCAAAGCCAATATGAACCAGGTCGTTCGAGCCCTGTCACAGACTGAAAATGGCCTAGGCCCACAACATCTACAAACGAGGCTGTTTGCGGACAAGACCTAATACGGCTGAAGATTAGAGATGTGACGCCCAACATGGACACGTACTCCTATAAGGATATAAGGAAGGATTTAGAATTCGCTACCTTATAGGAGTACTAATTACCTTCTAAGTTGGAGACTTGTTCACAAAGTTACTCAATCTAAGTCTAACCCTAGACTCAATTTTTATTTTATCTCTCAACCTAAAATTACGTTTATTAGTTTGATTTTATAAAACATAGAGATGCGTAGTCATCTTGCAAGAATAATCAATTCCGAACACTAACAACCAATTCTGAACACAAAAATAATCATTAAAATTCAAAATTAACAAATTATAGTATTAATTATTAACCAAACCCTAATTCTTATTATAATTATACGACAAAATCAATATCAAACAGATATCGGAGGTCGAATGCAATTATTTGGCAATCGTGATTATTTGCCAATTAATTCTAAATAAACCTCATGGTGAAAACGTTACCCCACTCTTAGTTTTTCAACTAAATTACATATTTGGCAAGGACATGTATAATTCCTTATCTCTTTAATAGCTCTCAATCACATCAACCCCCCGTTAGCCAAAAACCCATAACATATGAATTCTCTCATCATCCCTCAATGTATTAAACACATTCCAACTTCTTTCCCTTTCTTTTGAAAATTCCATACATCATCACTTAGTGACAATCAATTCTTGTTTCGAACTTTCCATCATTTTATTCAAATGTACACACATATTATATAGGTGCATGCACTACATTATTTGTATGCATGTATAATGTATGGATACAACACTAAAAAGGACAATAAACAAGCGCGTGAATTAAGGTTTTGGTGTTACACAAGGCACAAGCCCCCACTGTCCTTCTTGCATCACATTTGTCTACAAACAAAAAAGTGTACCAAAATTCCATTCATTCCTCCACCCATTCTTCACTCAAATAATCTCACAAAAGTTCATTTTCACCCACCATTCCACCTTTTCTAATGACCCACCGGAGATTCTTGAAATTCCGGCCACCTCCGGCCAACCCAAAACACTAAAGACTCAAACTTTACCATAAAAACACACAAATTCTTCAATTTCACCACATACCCACAAATTATAACACCATTTTACCTCACCTTTTAGCAATGGCAGCTGAGGAAACAGCAGCAAAAGGAGTGCAAAAACGTTATGAAGGGCTAGTAATGGTGAGAACAAAGGCAATTAAAGGGAAAGGAGCTTGGTATTGGTCACATTTAGAGCCCATTTTGATAAACAATTCAGAAACAAATTTACCAAAAGCTGTGAAACTTAAGTGTGGTTTATGTGATTCTGTTTTCTCTGCTTCAAACCCATCAAGAACTGCTTCTGAGCATCTTAAAAGAGGGACTTGTCCTAATTTTAATTCTTTCATTTCCAAGCCTGTTTCGCCATCTGGGTCTACTCCTTCTCCGGTTGTTCAATCCCCTGCTCCTCTTAGTTTAGCTTCTCCGCTGCACCGGAGTGGCAAGAAAAGGAATTCTTGTTTTTCCGGCAGGAATTCCGGCGGGAGTGGTAGTAGGAATTGTTCTAGTGGTTTTCAAGTTGAGCCTCTTGCTGTTATCGATCCTTCGAGGTTTTCTGTTGAGGTTGCTTATTCTCCAGTGGCCTCGGGTGGTGCTGCTGGGGTTTTTGGGCAGCAGCACCAGGTTCCGCAACAACAGCAGCAGCAGCATTTGGTTTTGTCAGGGGGGAAAGAGGATTTAGGTGCATTAGCTATGTTTGAGGATAGTGTGAAGAAGTTGAAGAGTCCGAAAGGTACTATGCCTAATTTGAGTTTAAATAATATTCAGGTTGATTCAGCACTTAATAGTCTTGCTGATTGGGTGTATGATTGTTGTGGATTACTGTCGTTTTCGTCTTTAGAGCATCCTAAGTTTAAGGCATTTCTTAATCAAGTAGGATTGCCATCTGTTTCGAAAAGAGAATTGGCTGGGGAGAGGTTGGATGTTAAGTATGATAAAGCTAAGGCGGAGTCGGAAGCTAAAATTCAGGATGCTATGTTTTTTCAGATTGCTTCTGATGGATGGAAATCCAAGAGTTTTGGGCATATTGGTGGGGAGAATTTGGTTAAGGTAGGTTTGAATCTTCCGAATGGGACTAGTGTGTTTCGGAGGGCGGTTTTTACTAGTGGTTATGTGCCTTCTAAGTATGCTGAGGAGGTTTTATGGGAGGCTGTTTTGGATATATGTGGGAATAATGTGCAGCAGTGTGTTGGTATAGTTGCTGACAGGTTTAAGTCCAAGGCGTTGAAGAATTTAGAGAATCAGCATCATTGGATGGTTAATCTTACTTGTCAGTTTCAAGGGTTCAATAGTTTGATCAAGGATTTCACTAAAGAACTTCAGTTATTCAAAAATGTTATCGAGAATTGTTCAAAACTAGCTAATTTTGTTAATGGTAAATCTCAAGTTCGAAATAGCTTTCACAAGTTTCAGTTGCAGGAATATGGGCATGCAGGGTTATTAAGAGTATCTTCTCGCGGTAGTAGGATGGGTTTTGGACCTGTCTACACTATGGTGGAAGACATACTGAGCTCAGCTAGGGCACTTCAGTTAGTTTTGCTTGATGAGTCGTATAAGATAGTTTCGATGGAAGAACCACTTGCCCAGGAAATTGAGGAAATGATGAGGAATCCCCATTTTTGGAATGAATTAGAAGCAGTACATTCATTGGTAAAACTGATCAAAGGAATGGCTCAGGAAATAGAGGTGGAGAGGCCACGTGTCGGGCAATGCCTTCCACTTTGGGAAGATCTTAGAGTTAAAGTGAGGGAATGGTGTTCGAAATTTCACGTTATCGAAGCACCTGTAGAAAGAGTAATCGAAAGGAGGTTTAGGAAAAATTATCACCCAGCTTGGGCTGCAGCATTTATACTAGATCCCTTGTATTTGATTAGGGATGCTAGTGGGAAGTACTTACCGCCATTCAAATGTTTGACACCTGAACAGGAGAAAGATGTCGATAAACTCATAACGAGGCTTGTTTCTAGGGACGAAGCTCACGTTGCACTAATGGAGCTTATGAAATGGAGAACAGAAGGGCTTGATCCGGTGTATGCCCAAGCTGTACAGATAAAACAGAGAGATCCTACTACAGGAAAGATGAAAATTGCCAACCCCCAGAGTAGCAGGCTTGTGTGGGAAACTTATCTTACCGAGTTTAAGGCACTTGGGAAAGTTGCAGTAAGACTTATCTTTCTTCATGCAACTTCATTTGGGTTCAAGTGCAATGTGTCTTTCTTAAGATGGATTAATGCTAATAAACATTCCAGGGCTGGTATGGATAGGGCTCAAAAATTGATTTTTATCGCTGCACATTCAAAGCTTGAGAGGCGGGACTTCTTTAATGACGAAGATAAGAATGCAGAATTCTTAACTGTGGCAAACGGTGAGGATGATGCGCTTAATGAAGCTTTTGTTGATGCACCCGCTGTGTAATATTCTCCCCTACAACCCCTGATTTTGTTCCTATTGTAGAGTCCTCAATTGTAGAATTTTTCCATATTTTTTCTCCATAGTTGTTTCCTCTAATTGGTACCTGATTAAATTTTCTTTAGAAGTATTAAGGGTGGCAGAGAGGGAACACCAGAGACGAAAGTGTTCAACATACAGCTGCTTCGTGACATCAGGAATTTAGCTATAACTAATTTTTTCTAGAATCATGAATTTGCCGATAATCTTCCTGTTTGTAAAGACAGAAGAATGTAGTAGTCATTTGGAGTGAATAATACTTTATGAATGGAAGGTGTTTTTTCTTCCCTTTTACTGAAGGAAGTGCAGAAATCAGTTTAACAAGTTTAAGTTTATTTAACTACCTGATGCATGCAGCGAACATCTACAATTGTTGGATTTTATCCTTGATATGAAATTTAACTTGTCACTTGTAATTATTGAAAAGATTCATTCTTGCTATGGTGCTTCATTATTTATATTCAGTATAGCTCCAAGAGTGCAGTGTATAGTTAATTACCACTATCGTTTCCTGATTGCTCTAATTTGAATGCGAGTAACTAAGTGTCCCATATATTCTGCAAGTGGTCCAGGTTTTTTATTTTGACATCTTATACACCAAATTCAGAATCCTAAAGCCTAATTTTAAGATTGGACTTATGTTATATCCCACTTTTTCTTAAGCGTTATAGATTTTTTTTTATGTAAGCGATTGGTAGTGTCTCTGTACACGGTGGCTAGCGCTAAATTTCATGTTTTCTTAAGTATTCTAGTCCTGTCCGTTTTTTTTGTTGAATGCAGATAGTTCTCGTGCAATTTGATATATCCGTCTTCAGGACTGCTTACAGCTATATTAACCATCGTTCCAGAACAGATCGATATTGTTTTTCTAGTTCGTGGTTTATGGGCTAATGAGAGTGTTAAGGGCATTAACAAAAGATTGCAAGTCTACATCGGTGTCTTGGTTGTTATGAAGAGACCTTGAGGTAAAAATCTTTTGATAACTTGTCTTTAAAACATTCCAAAGCTTATACTATGAGTGTATGGTCGGTCATTCAGTGATGCTCTTAGTGCAAAAAAGGGTGTAAGAGGACCCGGAGCAGATGAGAGGCTGTCGGCATTTAGCAATGGAAAGCAAAGGATGGTTGATAGCGATTCGGCAACATATTTGAACTTCTTACTCATTTCACACAGCTCAAACAATGGGAAAGGCTGCAATCAATCCGTAATCGTCTGTTTCTACAACTTCCTTAATACCCCTTATTATGTTTTCGTTTGTTTCATTGTTCATAAGTAAAATTTTTGTAAAGCTAATACCTTAGTATAGACTCTTTGCAGTATCCATCATGTTTGCAGCCCTCGTCTTTGTACTTGGAAGCATTTTTCACGCAGACAATAGTTTGCAGAAATAAGGTATAAGTTGGCTCACCCTTGCAGAGTTGTAATAATAGTATACTAGAATGAAAATTCTTCTCAAGTGACCAAGACATATATATGTGAAGAATAATTTTACTTTGATTAGAAGTAAACCTAAGGAAAATTGCTATTTCCTCGGTCCTAAATTATTAGCACTTTATATTTTTACACGCACTATTAATGTTTTTAATAGATCTAAGCTCTCCGTTCCCAGTTTTCTTGTAGCTAGATCCTCCGGGATCACAAGAATCCTTAATTAGAATGGGATTTTTTTTCTCTAAATATGGAGTAGTCTTTTATTACACATAAGAATGTGTGTAAAAGTTAAACTGACAACTAATTCGGGACGGAAATAGTTTACCTATGGAGTATCTTATCCTTCTACTTGAAGCATAGTTAGGCTTAATTTGTTTTGACTTGTTTGTTTCTAACATGTGTTGTCTTGGTACTCCTTGGAAATGCTATAACTACACATACCATAAGTCCATAAGAATCAATGTAGTTGCATTGGATTCCTACTGCTTTATAAAAATAAATACATACATGATCTGGTGCAATGATTTACATAAAAAAGGAAGTGAAAATATGCATGTAATAATACATAGCAAGTAGAATTATTTCAAGTATCTGAGAAGAGGAGGTTCATGATTAATCCAGGAAAAGTTGTACTATTCCAGTAATGGAAAATTATGAATGTAAATGTTATTATGTTATTCCATCTTTTGTTAGTAGGCCATGTAAGTTGATAAAAGAAAAGTAGGGTTCATCATAATACATATTTCATACACATAGAGAAATAGATAAAGAGTTGATTGATATTGGTGATTCTACAACTCACCCACCTCAAGAAAAGCAGGTAGATCAATTGGCAGGGTTGTTTCATTTCACTAATTTATGATGAGTGAAATGAGTATTAGAGTAGAAAGGGGGGACTTGGGAGAGATCAGTATCAAAGTAGCAACAGTAGTTACTTTGTCACTTTTTCACAACTGGAGATACAAATTTATAAAAGACTAAGCAACAAAGAGTTTTTTTTTTTTTTTTTTTTATAGTTTTAACTCACGCATACGGGTCGAACCCTTATCTTCTCGTCCTCTCGTAGAGAAACCAAGATGTCGACCACCTTGATGCCTGAATTGAATGTGTGTAAAAATTAAATTTTCGACCCTCTTAATATACATAATGCATACTCTGGAAATTATGCTACCTAGATTTTTAGCTAACCATAATGGTCAAGTTATTGCTTAATTTAATGGAGAGAGGGCTATTGTCGGCAAGAGTTGGTTACACACTATTTGTCAGGTTAACGAACTCACAGCTTACTCAGTTTTCCCCTTAAATCTTTATGTAGATCGAAATCGGGTGTGCAGTACATTGTTGACATACTTTACTCCACCACAAATACTTTAATTTTGTGTTAAAGAAAAGTTGGTATAGTGATTGCATTGTAGAATGATAATTTGCTCTTTTTACCAGAATCATCTTTCTCATACAAAAGCCAGCTTCTGGGCTAGGCCGAGTGTTTTTATACTATTTCTTCCACATAATTTTTCTTGGATTTGTAAAGGGTTAGAATTTAGGTGCTTTTATTTCTTGTTTTTACGAAAATAGGAGATTTTACTCGATCAACATGTCTACTCTTAACGACGAAAACTTGTGTTTTGGTCTCTAAAAATCTAGTGTAAATGTTTTTCAGATGTTGGATTAAAACTGGTACTCTTTGTATCATTGTTGTTAAGAACTTAAGATATCGTGGTCAAATACATCTGGAGGCTAATATATTTACTGATCACTAACACTGCAGCCATTGTTTTGACAAACTCAAATGAGAGATTGTTCTTTATTCTATTCTCACAAAGTGTCTTTTAACAACTGTTCGCTTTTACATGCATGTTTTAGAAAGATGTTTACGTGTTGAATGTTCTACACCAGTGTTAGTATAGAATTTGTTAAGTATATAGTTGAATAGTAGTGCTACTACTACATTTGGTTGAGTACTGTTGAGGAATTATTAGAATTCTGAAACATCCTACCTACATATAATTTATAAACATTGTTATAGCTCCTTTTAGATGTTATTCGGGCTTTTAAAAACAATGTTAGTAGGGACCAGGGACTCGACTAATCTTCATGGAATTTCCAAGAAAGAGTCTCTGCCAACTACGGTAGAACCTTGATAAATAAATATTCGATAAATGAATAACTTCGTCTAATGAATAAATTTCTACGGTCCCAACTTGGTCTAATGGGCTTAACGAATAATTTCGCTTAATACATTAACGAATAAATACAAATGAAGTCTTTATAGGCCGTATGTAAATATAAATGAATAATCATTATATTTCAAATAATATATTTTTATTTATATAATATATCATGAATACATTTCATTCAATGACTAATTTTCAAACACATTAATAAGTCATATTTTTTCGAAAAATACCTCCAAAGTTGATTGTTTCTTTCCTCCCCAAAATGCATATAATCCTTGATTTTGTGTAAAGCATACAACACTTCTAAAATATTTTGATTATGTTGCGGCAGGTAGTTTTTTATAGTGACAATAGCTTGAAAAACTTCTCTTGAGGATACTTGTGGTATAATGATGCTATAATCGGGTTCGGGACCATTTGCCTCATAATGTAGTACAGCTTCAATGATTTCTTCGTCCGTAGGAGAATCCATAACCGCATTATTCTCTTCAAGATAGTTCAGAAGATGTTCAACATTCATCACATTTCTATAGTTCAATTTAGAGGAGTTTAGTTAAATCTTGGATCTCTTGTTCTAGCTGACCATCTTCTACTTCAGGAACATCAAATTCTTCTATCGAATTTTACAGTGGCGAAAACAGTTTGCTATTGTTTTTGTTGTCATATCAAAACAGTCTAAAAATATCATCTAAATGAATTATTATTCATTTATCGATAAATAAATATTATATTCATTAACCGATAAATAAATAATCTCGCCAAATAAATTTTTTTTTTGGTCCCAAAGATATTCATTTATTGAGGTTCTACTGTATTCTTTTTGGAATGTAATTCTCATTTGTATACATTCCAAAAGTAATAAATTTTAATAATTTAAAAATAAATTACATCTATTTATATCCATTATTTTTTTCCACTACATTTATTTTATACATATAATATTAATTGGTCTACCACTTTATCCACTTTTTTTTACATTTTATTTTCACTAAATTACACTTTTTATTAACTTACATGCCACAACCCATATATATACTATTTATTGGGAGGTGGAGTATAAAAGTTCAAAGCATATACATCCAATGAAATTTCGAAAGAAAATTTTGCAATGTGCATTAGTTATATATTAGTTGATGCTCTCTTAATAAAAGACCTATATATATCATATATTTCAGTGTTCCCTGTAAAAATTAGAAGAACTAATAACTAGTACTATAATCGAAAAATAAATTTATAGCCGAAAACCTCTTAATATCTTTCTCGTTTTCTTTTTTAACATGTCGGGAATTCGGAGGTTGTCAAAATCTGAGATGATACTTGAATTTATTTCAATAAAAACCTAAGTTCATGACAACACCATATACCTCTTTAATTTTCGTGTTTTTTTTTTTGAAATATGGGAAATTTGGAGGTTGTCGAATTTAAGATGATGGAATATGTTTAACTATCGAAACAAGTTCATGGCAACTTAGAAATTGCATACCTTGCTCTTGGAAAAAAGTTGTTTAAATTGTTATTTTCTGACTTTGCTATATCACTGTTGTTTCACATGTCAGGTAAATTATTTATATTCTTATATCAAAGTTGAGTTGATGATTCTGATTCAGACAGAAAGTCTATCTTTTCCGTTTTCTTCACCAACCTTGCAACTTTATACTGTTAATTAATACTCAAAATTGTTAACCTTTGGATCGGACACCGAAATTAAGAAGAAAAGGTGGATAGATTAAAAAAGACCTGCCGAAATTAGTGAAAGAAAATAGTCTATTTAAAATGTTAACAATTGAACATAACATTTTAACAAAAGTGTTGACAATATGTTGAGGGACGGAGTACTAAGTTATGATTCTCAGATGTTACTTGTGAGCCTTGTGTGACTGAAATCTCAGGTTTGCACAGAACACACACCATCCAAAAGAGCAGAAAAATACAGTAGAGAATCTGTTTGGTTTGGTGAAAGCTCACAGATGAAAATCCTTGAGTAGTTAGGCGCCTCAGTTTCTGCTTTGCAGACTTTAACCTCATTTTTCTTACCTTTCACGTTTTAAGCTAGTTAAAACATTGATATCATGATCTTCAAGATAGATCACTCTGGTTTTAATGAATATCAGACAAACAATTTAATCATATATGTATTTTGTAATTTGTATGCATGTTAACAAAAGCATTTTAATCATTCCATGCTCCTCAACCTCAGGCCAACAAGAGAATAATAAAAAAAGTGAAATAAAGAAAAAGTAATTTAATACAAAACTCATCATACATATATTCAATCTCAAATCTCAATCAATAACAATGTACAAGGACCAAGTGAGGCCAACTCACCATTCAAATTATTGTTATACTTTTGTAGGGTATTATTATCATAAGTTATAGGAGTACCCTTTTTCCAGATTCGGCCCCCACAAATGTATTATTATTATTATTATTATTATACCTACGCCATTATATTCATCATTAAGGTTTTTATTTGTGAAACAAAAATCCAGTTGATCGTAGCAAGTGATTGTAATAATCTCTTATGACACTGGCTCGATTCTGTTAGAATTTTAGCCTTGCCGGACAAAATTTTAATACATTATCAAATACTCGAATGATTTGAGCAATCGGTAAACCTTCGCAGGGATGGTCAGATGGTCAGGCATGTAAGTGAGTAAGACTTGCGTTTAAAACCCCGAATTTCAAGGTTTCAAAAATTTTATCTTCTTTAAATAAATATTTATGAATTTAATTGATATATCATATATGTATGTTAGGATCTCATAATTCGATTTCAACTAGGACCTTCAGAGCCGGCCCTGCACCTTTGTATAATTGAACAATCTATTCGTAAGTGAGTTGCCTCGTTCGGGTGTCACTATTTCCTTGCATTTCATTTGGATGATTTGCAAACTTTCATGCTTCAGAGGTTTCAATTGTTGGGTATAATTCTAAATAGAACTAACACTACGCGCAATAATGGGACGGTTATATATAACAAATTAACAAGAACATGCAAATTCAATCAAGTAATGAAACAATCACGAAGGCATAAATAATATATAATTAGAGACCGAATTGACAAGAAATTAGAGAAAATCACTTAGCTCTATGAAGCTTTATCAGAATTAGAGAATCAGCTGAGTCGCCAACCCCTCGAGAAGACTTGACTGTTCTTGAAGAGATTATTGCCCCACTTACGCTGTGATGGGTTGCCACAATATCACTTCCAGGATAAAACAGCTCAGAGCGATCCGTTCACAAATACGAGAAGGCTCAACAACGATCAGCACCTCAATTCACCAACTTGAAAATCAATGAATATATGTATGTATATGTGGGAGAGAGCTAGAGAGATGATGTTTTAGGGTTTCTTTCGATTTTCCCCAATCTATCTCCCTCTCAGATTTTCACACACTTCAACATTTGCTCTTCTCTACAAAGATAACGTATGTAATCTGATCTATTACATATTGTATAAGAGTCTAATTATTATTATTAAAATAATAATAATCCTCACTCAAATATTAATATATAATATACTTATTTATACAAAACATGTTTATATAGTTTTAGCAATTGGCTTCCAGTTCAGGCCCTGAGCATAAGCCTCAGGCCCTAAACAAACCAAAACTTTTCAGCACCTCAGGACCTGAACATCCAGCCTCAGGCCCTGAACATTGCAGAAACGTTTTTAGCATACCATCAGGTCCCGAGCTTCCAACCTCAGGCCCTGAACATTGAAGAAACTTATTTCAGCACATCATCAGGCCCTGAACCTCTAGCCTTAGGTCCTGAACATTGTATAAATGTCAAAATTTGCTTCTCAGCTAAAACTGAAATAACTCTTATACAAATAAGCATTCTTGCTCTTATTTCTACATGGATTTCACTAAAAAAAATTCTTAGATCCAAATACGAAAGTTTATGTCCTTATAGCAAAGAACAACCTCCACTTGTTATTAACCGAAAATTACATCAAGAAGCCATTTTGCGTGTGTCCTCAAATTTCCATTTTCTAACAATCCCCCACAAATCCATACAGAAATGCATATTAGATTTTATCATGACTTGTTTTTCAGAGTTGGTACCCTTCCGAGTTTGAACCCTCCTAAGTCCCCTACTTTGATGGCTACCGGATATAGATGGAATGTTTCACCTTGAATCTCTATCCGTTTGGTGTAACCACACTCCATATGTAACGACCGGGAAATTTACGTTGTATTATATCATATTTATAATAAAATATGTGTATTAATATGTCATTTATATGTGATTAAATGTGTTGAGTCATTAAACCTTAATTGCTATGTGTTACGTGTTATCTGTTTTGATCCAAACGTGTTTTGGATATTTATTGAGTGTTTTATTGTAAGTTATATATCTTATATCAAAACCCGTACAGCTCAAAACAATGATTTTAAATCCCGTATTTCAAACAAAATCATTGGCCCTATTTTGCCAAAAATGCCCTATACCATATCGCTATTTTGAACCCCTGGACGTTTTACAAATTGACCTGTTTCGCGAAAAATGACTTTTCCGGACCCCTTCGGGTACCAAAAACCCCACAAAAATTACATTTTTATTTTTATATGATCATGAAATTATCATATATCATTTTTTTTTGCATTTTTGTAATATTCACAATTTTTGGGAATTTTTAGCATTTATTTTGTATTTATTAAATATTTAAAAATTCAATATTAATACCCAAAAATTATAAAAATTGGGGCCAAATATTTTTATTAGGAGTGTAATTAGCCCCTTAATTTTATTTAGGGGTATTATTTTACATAGTATAAATAGCTGATTTTTCAGTAATTAATTATTAATTAATTATAAAAAAAATCAGAAAATAAACAGAAAATTAAGAAAAGGGGGATTAGGGTTTGTTGGTGAAGAACAGGGCAGAAATTCAAGCAAGGATTTGAAGGTGATTCTGTTAACCAAATCGGACATGTAAGTATCCGCTTTGAAGCCTGTAATAACCCCAAAATTTTGAACTTTTTGTAACCCTTATGAATAGTGTTTTTGCTGATATTTCTGAACAAGAAAACTTTTCATGCCACACTATGTAGGGGTTCTTATATGGATATTCTGAGATTTTATTGGTACTCTATATGATATATAAGTGTATGTAAAGATCGTCAGAATCCAAATCCGAACACTTTGATTTTTCCCGGAAATCCACCAGATATCGAAAGAATTGAGTATAAGGTAACAGGATAAAAATGATTTAAATTCAAGGATTTTAATAGAGGATCATAAAAAGGAATATAATGTATTGAGAAAGGTTAAGGGAACCTAAGTAATAAGATCCCGGGTATGATCCCTCAAACGAGAAACGAGAAACGAGAACGAAAGATAAGCGAACCATATAACAGATCAACGGTCATTAGGCAAACAATTAGGAGTTAATCAAGGAGGTCAGGGATGATGAGGTCATCAAACCAATAAGAAGAGGGCAAGTAAGGGATGATGACATAACAAGGTGACATAAGCATGACATAAGGGGGAAGGAGGTGTGGTTGATTTAAAACCACACAAAGTTCATGGTTAAAAAGGTAATTAACCAAAATCAAGCTAAAAACAACCAACCAACAATCATTTCACCCAAAACACAAAGATCATTTCATTTTCTTCATCTTGCTCTCGGCTTTTCTTATTTTCCAAAGAAAGAAAAATCAAATCCTAGTTCCAAGCTTTGTTAAATCACAAGGTAATTATCCAAGACTCCTTATGCATAGTTATGGATATCCTATAAGTTTGAGCTCCTAAATCATTCATAATCTCTTCCTAAAAATCATGGAAGATGATGGTGAATAGTGTTTTTCAAGAACTAAATTTTTTGTTCTTGAAGTTTTGTTTAGATTAAGCTTGGATAAGGACTTTAAGGGTGATTCCAAGCCATTCTCTTGATTTTCCACTCTCCAAGGAAGGTATAACCCCTCCAAACCCTAACTTTATTTGAGTAATTAGGTTTAGTTTTGTTGTTATAATTCATGAGAGGTTTGCTAGTTGTAATTGTAGAGATTAGTTGATTTTGTGAAGTTTTTGGAATGGTAGTTCTTGGATTGTTGATTAATGAACTTAAGTGTAGTTAAATTCAAGTTTAAGAATAAGTATAAATTGTTAATGTTGAGTTGTTGGGGCTGTTATGATGTAGTATGGATCAAGTTTTGATTGGGTTGTGATTGTGGATTGATTGTGGGTTGAATTGGAGTGTTTTAAATTTGGGAAATCGCGTAAACATAGCCGTCGTAATGTCCGATTTACTTTAGGCTGTTTTGTTCTTAACATTAGGACCCGAGAACTCCCTGCTAGGTTTTGACCATTTCCATGATTAGATAGTTCATGTTACGAGCTTCATTTTGATATGTGGTTCGTTTGATTCCGATGTACGGTTTAGGAGAAACGACCGTTTT